>NW_024064918.1:50619-52276 GCF_009727055.1 Benincasa hispida | reverse complement strand
AATAAAAGCTGATGGACAGTCGAATCTTATATTTAAGTTGATAGGCCGCTAACAGTAACAAGTAACAATTCAGCTTTCGTGACAAATATTCGGTGTTGCATCATCAGAAATTAAAGCCGTCCCATCTGTGCCAATCATGAGAGAGAAGCACCTTTCATTCCTGGAAGTCTATAAATTACAAAGGGCATCCTTCAGAAAAGGCGTTTCAGTTAGTTTTTTACGAGTTTTCAACGTTTAATGTCAATAGTTTAGCTGTTCTTAGATTTTTCTTCATTTTACAGCGGACGCGAGAAAAGAAGGACTGTCGACAGATCGTCCAGGTAACGTTTGGGAGAGCGCCAGAACTGCCAGAACAGGAAAGGCCGATGCCTGTCATACTCAGTGCATCTATCACGCAATCCGAGTTTTTCTCAAATCCGCCACATTTATTTATTTTTCATCACCGCAAACAACAACCTCAACAACTATTGATTTATTTGGTTACCGCAAAGTTTTCATAAAAATTACCACCGCAACCTGTTTTCACAAGTCCCTGAGTTCGACCCTAGACTTACCAGGAAACTCAGTGGAATTTACACTTAGATTCCGCTGAGGAATTTTGAGTGCTCAACGCAATTTCACCATCGCATATCATCCATAATTTCACTTCATAAAAAAACGCATCAAGTTTTTGGTGTCGTTGCCGGGGACTTCGGCAAAATAGTGTGCTAACGGTAATTTTTCTGATCTCTTTGCAAACTCTCAATCTCTGGCGAATTATGACCTAGAGATTGAGAGGACATTTAGACGAAGATTAAGAGATTGTCAACGACACCAGTCAGATAAAGAAGAGATGGCAGAGCAGCATGGAAACAGAGGACCAAACGAAAACAACATCATGGCGAATCTAATCATGCTGGCAAACGATCGCAATAGACCCATTAGGGACTATGCCTCGCCAAACCTCTATGATTTCTCTCTAGGAATCATGAGGCCTACCCTCGATGCAGTAGATTCGAAATGAAACCGATGATGCTGTAGATGATCTAGAATGCAGGACAATTCGGAGGCCGGCGTGGCGAGGACGCACATGCCCACCTCCGTAGCTTTATCAAAATCTGCAATACTTTTATGTTCCCAAACATCTCTGCCGAATAATTCAACTAACTTTGTTCCCATTTTCTCTTTGTGATCAGGCAAGGAAATAGGCGTATTCTTTTGAGCCGGAAGAGATCACTTCATCGGAACAGGTCGTGGAGAAGTTCATGAAGAAATACTTCCCACCTACTGAGAACGTTAGACGAAGGAAACTCATAACAAATTTTGAATAAGACATGGACGAATCGCTCAGTGATGCCTGGGTGAGGTTTAAGAGGTTGGTCCGGGACTGTCCACACAATGGTTTGCCAGACTGCCTTCAGATGGAAATCTTTTATCATGGTTTGAATCCTGTTTCATAGAATGCTGCCAATGCGGTAGCCGCTGGTGGTCTGCTTGATAAGACATATGACGAGGTGAATAATATACTTGATCGCATTTCATGTCACATATCTGAATTTTCGTCTTTACTGGTTCCCCCCTAGGTTTGGTGGAGTTCTGTTAACTCGACAGGAGCCTCCTTGCCGTGGTCTCTTCTTTAGCCTCATTTTGGCGATCTGACCGATCTGTAATTTAGATT
>NW_024064918.1:38781-49855 GCF_009727055.1 Benincasa hispida | reverse complement strand
TGGGAAAACTATGGAGGGAGAAAAGAAGAAGCTTAGTCGGACAACTCCCATTGCGGCAGAACCTAAAATTTCGTTGACGCAAGAAGAATGAGAAAAAGAAGAAATAGAGCCAGGGGTTGTGTCGTCCTCAAAAACAACTGAGACGGGCACTGTGAAGGTGCAGTTACCCCCTTTCCCACAAAGACTAAGGAAGAAAAAGAACGAAAAGGTATAGTACCAATGCTTTCTGTCTATGTTAAAACAATTACATATTAATATTCCATTCAGTGAAGCAATTGAGGAAATTCCTACCTACATAAAGTTTCTGAAGGATATGGTAACCAATAAGAGGGGAGCTAGTAAGTTTGCCACGGTGGCTTTAACACAAAGTTTGAAATCAATCATTCACTGAAGAAGAGTGATCCTGGAGCTTTACTATACCCTACTCCATAGGAGGACTGTACATCGGGCAGGCATTGTGTGACCTTAGTGCCACCATCAATTTGGACCCTACTCCATAGGAGGACTGTACATGGGGCAACTTGTGCCCACAACCGTGACTCTCCAACTAGCCGATAGATCTCTGGTACATCTAGAGGGAAAGGTGAAGGATGTGCTGATCACCATTGACAAATTTATCCTACCAGCCAACTTCATCATTTTGGATTACGAGGCCGACAAGGATGTGCCCATCATCTTGGGGCGACCATTTTTATCAACAGGTCGTACCCAGATTGATGTGCATAAAGGGGAGATCACTTTGAGCATCAACGGACAGAAGCTCAAATTCAGCATAATCCGTGCCATGAAGTTTCCTGATGAAGAAGACCTGCATCACTCAGACAATGACAAGAATTTGATTGAAGAAGAAAAGTTTAACGAAGAGAATGAAGAAGAGGATGCGAGCGCATCCGTTGCTGCCTGTAATGCGATCATAAAAAAAACAAGCAAGGAAGAGGAGATGATCACAATCCAAGAAGAAGAGCCAATAGAAAAAGAAGAAAGAAAAACAACGCAAGTGTCCCTAGTAGAACCACCGACACTGGAATTAAATACACTACTAAATCATTTAAAGTACACATTTTTGGGGCAGAATGAGAAGCTGCGAGTTATTATTTCCTCTGATCTTAATGAAGACCAGAAGAATGCGTTGATGGGCATTCTGAGGAAGCATGTACGAGCAATTGGCTGGACGCTCACCGAGATTAGAGGAATTAGCCCAGCGTACTGTATGCACCGCATTCGTCTTAAAGAGGACCACAAGGCAACGATCGAACATCAACATGATGCTTTATTTTATGAAGTGGAAATGTGGATGATATGCATTGATGAAATTGCGTTGTGCACTCAAGTTTCCTCAGCAGAATCCAAGTGTAAATTCCACTGAGTTTCCTAGTAAGTCCAGGGTCAAACTCAGGGACTTGTGAAAACATATTGCGTTGGTAATTTTTATGAAAGCCTTGCAGTAACCAAATAAATAAATTGTTGGTTTGTTGTTGATTGCATTAATGAAGAAAAATAAAAATTGTGGCGGAGTTTGAAAAGAGTTGGTAAACGGGAGATGCGATGAATATGCGGTGAACGAGTTGAGAAGGGTTTCGGCTAACACTTCCTAGAATGCGTTCGTGCTTTGCGACCATGCAACATGCATACAATAATAAACCATCTCTTGATGCAAATGCTACGGCTTCTAATGCTAGAACACATGCGATATATGCGATAAGTCTATAGGGGAAGAACGAGGGGAGGGAAAAAAAGGGAAAGGGGGGAGGGGGGAAAAGGGGGGGAGAAAGGGGGGGGGGGGAAAGGGGGGAAGAAAAGGGGGAGGGGGGATAAAGGGGGGGGGAGAGAAGGGGGGGGGGGGGGGGACCCGGAAAAAAGGGGGGAGGGGGGAGGGGGGGGGGGGGGGAAATAGGAGGGGGGGAAAGGGGAAAAGGAAAAGGGGACCCTACACATAATGCCCTATTCCTTATTTATGGCGATGACAGGATAACATCACACACAAATAAGGTGACCAACATATATCATTCCCTATCTCTAGGAGTTCATGCGATGCAGGTTGACAAAATCAAAGCTTATTCTCTAAGTCGCCTATCTCTGTGTATTATGTAGTTCCTAACTGTGCGTTTGCCTTCGACTAGCACGGAAGTAGAGAGGAAGGTTGGCGCGTAACCTAGCTCTGCCGAGGGATCTGGTGGGATGGGTGCTTACATTCAGTAAATCGTACAAGTATCGAGTAAAATATCGTACGATGGGGGCGATACTTAAAAACAGGAAAAACAAATCGTCTGAAGCGAGGAGGGAAGGGAGACGAAGAAACGCGAGATGTTATTTAACTAAAAAAGATTTTATAAGTAATAATAATAATTTAGATTTCGTTTCACTCAACACCCAATTCAGAAACTAGTTTAGTACTATAACGTAATAATAATACCAATATAATAATTATGATTGTATAGTATGTAATCATAGTAGAAATATGGACTATCCATAATTAGTTAAATATATATCTATATGTTTAAGATGTAAGATATAATCATATTAAATAACAATAATCAAAATCTACTATTTCGCCTAATACACACAAGACCTATTGTGGCTTAATTGTCTTTTTGCCTAAATGGCCCCACCCCGGGTAAGGAACGACTATTTCTATATCACTTGTGCAATAAATGTTTCTAAATATCTTCTAAACACTCGGAATCACAACTGTCAAATGCTGATAATGTGCACAAAAAGATTAAAATTCGCATATTGCTCGAATGTCATTTACTCTGCAAAGAATCGCCCACTCGACTAGCAATCACTTAATGCGCATCTATAGCGGGTATCATCAAGTCAGTAAATTAAAGTCCTCCGTTATAGATTTGAGGCAGCTGGTTGAGAATCGATAGTCAATACATAGCATCACCTACTCCTTCTCTTGCTCTGCAACTGGTCATTAAATAAGAAACAATATGAACCAATATTGGACACAGAAAATAACTGAATTTAGATAAAAGAGCCGGCCTATGCAAACTTTAGGGTGGAACAAGGAGAATGGCAGAACTCGTGCGAAACTAATCCCTTTCTCGAAGTAAGTTGCCCTACTGTAAATTGATATATTATAGAACCTCTGACAATTAACCAATGGTGAATGAGGCGACTTCCCTACGATCTCAGAATGGATTGGAGTATCAAGATCTAGGACGGCTTTAATATCCTGACCGTTCTATGATGCGCGAATAAGGTCACCGAAAAGCTGAAATGTACTGTGATCTTTAATCGCTGTCAACTTATATTCGGGTTAAAATTCGACTTAGCAGTGGCAGCTTTCTGTCTTCCACACATTCGGATTTACACTTTAGCCTTTTCACCCAGATGCGTTCCCCACCATGTTGCGCTTGACCGAGTTGCGACGATCCTCCTCTGGTTGCCCGAATATTTGCGAACAACGATCACCGCAAAAGCGGTGGTAAATTCTGCGCTCTGATCCAATGATTTGTCCTAATGATCCGTAATCAATTTCTTGCATTGCGTCAAAACAATATTCTGCATAAGAATTACAAAAATCAACTGTTCTGATGCGATGAATGCATGCGACCACATTCGCCAACAATATTATGAAATGTGATGCTTTGATGGTACACAAATTTTAAACATGTTTTAATCAACACAATTCCCAACATTGTTTAAGAACTTAGTACTGTATGAATTACGTGCATTTCTGCCCTCTATTTATCAACCCCATCCACTACAATTTTTCATGTATTCCTTAATCCTCAAGAATAGCCCTTAAAGATTCCTTTAGCTTAATAACAACTGTCTAAGGGTTTCTTTTTCTAGATTTCTCAAGATCTTCGTTCAATTTCCTATAATGCCAAATTTCCTTAACCTTTCATGTAACGTTCTTCTTTAATATATATTTCTAAGACCTGGGACTAGGCAAGCTAACCTTCAAAAGGACTTTACATAATTTCCAGAAATCGCATGAGTTATTTCAAAAAGAAAAATTCCACCGGGGTGTCTAATGACTTTATCCTTGCATCATTTTGTGACATTATTATTTTTTTCTGACGCTTGCACTGATCCCAAGTTCCCTGCCTTCGTTTTTGGCTGCCCCACATGTGTCCATGCAGACATCCAACTACAAGCAATGCACTCTTCTCAGTCTAAACTCCATGCCTACTTGGTAGTGGAGTTGTGGGTCATTTATTTATGCTTTTGATCCCGGTGACTTACTTTCGTGTTTGGCTTGCCCCAACGTGTGTCATGCGGACATCCAACTACGGGAAGTGCTTTTCACAACTTAACTCTATCAAATGGTTTCCAATTGCCGGTTTGACAGTGGAGTTGTTCTTCTAAACAATTCTCTTTTTTTCTCTCTCTATTGTTTTTTTAAAATAGCAAAGGTCGAAAAGTAAATACCTCACCACCCTAAATTAAAGATGCAGCAATATCCCTCATTGCAAAAGATTTGATTAAGTCATGTGGCTGTTCTTAGAAAGCTTCATAAAGAAGAGTTTTGAAAGAAAGCTAGCAAAAAGCCTCCTAACTTCTAAGAAATATTTATGAGGTGGCCTATCTTAAAGTTAAGAAAGACTCTATATAATATGAATAGACATAGAAGCTATGTTTTCATCATTGATCATACTTGGCAAAGAAAACAGCATGCGGTAACTTACTAAAATTTATCTATGTCCAAAATGATTGCGAATAATCAAAGATGGCATGGGTGAATAAGACTTTTAAAACTAAAATGCGATGTGATAAGCGCAAAAATTTGAAATAAAAGATACGGAAGAATATAACCCCTAAATTTTTTGTATTGACGCATCCATTCTTTGGCGGCGATCTCTCCTTTCTTTAGATTGCAGTGATGGAGTGGAGATAAGTTGCTTCTTCGCGTAACATCTCCAAATCCAGCAACTCTCGATTGTTGAATGAAAAAACAGAGAGATGGGTCCAAATTTATTTAACCAAACGAAATTGTTATCGCAATCTCCATTTTTTTTTGTTAAGAAATAATAAGGATAGATAATAGACTGAAAAGATATAAGTGAGAGTCCGAATAGTAAGAGAAGAATTTGAAGAAATTGATTGTTCCCAAAACTTGCATCCCTGATGAATTGCGATTGTTAATTAACGTAAAGACGACCTACTTCCTTCTTCATTCAAAAGTTCTTTAAGTAATCCACGGAGTCGACTTGGGCGGATGCCATCCTTACTCCATGATAGCCGTTAAATCGCTGCCATTAACTTTGAATAGTTTGATCGTCATCATTTGATTAATCCACACGCCATGCGGGAATACTTGTCTAACTATGAACGGTCCCGAAACACTGACTTTAGTTTTCCCGAGAAGAGCCGCAGATGTGAGTTGAAGAGTAAGACCTGTTGCCTGACTTGGGAGGTTCTTACCATATAATGCGTTTGTCATGCCAGCGCTTGGGTGTGAATCTTTAAATAAATGTTCTCATTTCAATGTGGCATAATACCTCCATTATTCTAGCTCGACCAGTTGCATTTTCGCGCTTCTTCTACCTTCTTCAAATCAAAGTTCGCTTTTCTACCGGCCACAATGCCTTATATTCCCAGTTCCAAAGCAAAAACGCCTTACAATACCCACGCATATCGGGGAACATACCTATTTGGTGGTTTTAATATGCAGTCCGGTATGCCCATAATGATCGTCAAGCTTCGTGCCCAATCTTTTCCATGAAAGGCCTACTACCTTCTCAAGTGATCTAATTTCTCGGTTGGACACTTCGACCTTACCATTCGTCTTCGGATGGTATGGGATGGCCACCTTGTGGAGAATGTTGTATTTGCACAGCAGCTCCTTGATATTATGGACAAAGTGGGACCATTCATCACTTATGATGGCATGGGGAGTGCCAAAACGAGTGAAAATCTGTTTCTTTAGGAACTAGAAGACTACCGCCGCATCACTTGCGGCGCATGCTATTGCTTCTACCCACACGGAGACATAATTTACGGCTAATAAAATGTAATATTTACTGTTCGAAGGAGGGAATGGTCCCATGAAATCAATCCCCCATACGTCGAACAATTCAAGCTCCAAGATAGTGTTCATTGGCATCATATGTTTCCATGAAATGTTACTTGTGCGTTGGCACCGATCACACTTCATTGTGTAGTCAACTGCATCTTTGAATAATGTGAGCCAAAAGAATCCACTCTGTAAAACATTGGCTGCAGTGCGCTGCCCGCAAAAGTGCCCACCATATGGTGAGTTGTGACATTGTGATAGTATGCGTTGTTGAGCAGCATTTGGTGCACATAATCAAAAAATCTGGTCTACCCCTCTTTTATACATATTCGGCTCATTCCATTAATAATGTTTGCATTCATGTTTGAGCTTCTTCTGTTGGTCGTAGGTGCAATCTTCAGGAAATTGTTTGCAAACCAGATAATTGACTATGTCTGCATACCAGGGCAATTCTTCAATATGGAATAGCTGCTCATCCGAGAACACCGCACTCACCTCAGACTCATTGCGGTCAAACTGACGATTTTTCAGTCTAGACAAATGATTCGCAACTTGATTCTCTATCACCTTCCTGTCAATTATTTCTATATCAAATTCTTGAAGGAGGAGAACCCACCTGATCAGCCTCGGCTTTGCGTCCTTCTTTGTCATTAAGTATTTGGTTGCCGAGTGATCAGTGTGAATGAGTACCTTTGTTCCCAACAGATATGCCCAAAATTTTTCCAACGCAAAAATTACCGCTAGGAGCTCTTTCTCTGTGGTGATATAATTAGTCTGAGTAAGATTTAATGTTTTACTCACATATGCGATGGGATGCAAGATTGTTTTTCTCTTTTGCGCTAAAGCTACTCCCATCGCATATCTGCTTGTATCGCACATGATTTCAAAAGGAAGTGTCCAGTCCGGTGCAATCAATATGGGTGTGGTAATCAGCGCATCTTTCAAAACTCTGAATGCGTTGAGGCAGTTGTTGTCAAACTCAAATTTTCTATCAGCCTCTAATAACGCACTCGGTGGTCTTGCTATTTTAGAAAATTCTTTGACAAATCGTCTGTAGAATCCAGCATGCCCCAAGAAGCTTCGTACAACCTTCACACTTGTTGGAGGTGGAAACTTTTCAATTGCTTTGATTTTTGCTTTGTCCACATCCAACCCATCCCGGGAAACCTTGTGTCCTAACACTATGCCCTCCTTCACCATGAAATGACATTTTTCCCAGTTAAACACCAGATTCGTCTCTTCGTATCTCTTCAGTATCTTTTCCAAGTTGGCTAGACAGACTTCACAAGTATTCCCATAAACAGAGAATTCGTCCATAAAGATTTCAACAGAGTCCTCAAGATAATCTGAAAAGATTACCATCATGCACCTTTGGAAGGTGCTTGGCGCATTGCAGAGATCGAACAGGATGCAGCGAAAAGCAAAAGTCCCATACGGGCAGGTTAATGTGGTCTTGTCTTAGTCTTCTGGAGCTATCATAATCTGGTTGTACCTAGCATAACCATCCAGAAAGCAGTAAAAGTCATTTCCAGCTAGACGGTTTAGCATTTGATCAATAAATGGTAGGGGAAATGATCTTTCTTTGTGGCCATATTTAGCTTGCGGTAGTCCATGCAAATAGCCACCCAGTGACGGTTCTTTGCGGTATTAGTTCGTTGTTTTCATTGGGGACTACCGCCATGTCGCCCTTTTTCGGCACACACTGCACAAGGCTGACTCACGTATTATCTGCTATAGGATAGATAATGCCAGCATCTAGCCATTTAATGATCTCCTTCTTGACTACTTCTTCCATCGCAGGGTTGAGTCTACGTTGATGTTCAATCGTTGTTTTGTAGTCCTCTTCAAGACGAATGCGGTGCAAACAGTATGGAAGGCTAATTCCTCTAATGTCAGCGAGCGTCCAGCCAATTTCTCGCACATGTTTCCTGAGAATGATCATCAACACATTCTCTTGGTCTTCGTTGAGCGTAGAGGAAATGATAACTGGAAACTTCTCATTCTGCCCCAAAAAATGCGTACTTCAAATGGGTCGATAGGGTATTCAATTCAAGTGTTGGTGGCTCTACTAGGGAAGGTTGCGTTGTTTTTCTTTCTTCTTTTTCTGTTGGCTCTTCTTTTAGCTTTGCGATCATTTCTTCTTCCTTGCTTGTTTTTGTTATGATCGCATTACAGGCAGCAACGGATGCGCTGGCATCCTCTTCTTCATTTTCTTCATCAAACTTTTCTTCTTCAATCACATTATGGTCATCAACTGAGTCATGCAGGTCTTCTTCATCCAGAAACTTCATGGCACGAATTATGTTAGACTTGAGCTTCTGTCCGTTGATGCTCAAAGTGATTTCCCCTTTATGCACATCAATTTGAGCATGACCTGTTGATAGAAAAGGTCGCCCCAGAATGATTGGCACATCTTTGTCGGCCTCATAGCCCAATATGATGAAGTCGGCTGGTAGGATAAACTTATCAATGGTTATCAGCACATCCTTCACCTTTCCCTCTGGATGCACCAAAGATCTATCGGCAATTAGAGAGAGTCACTATTGTGGGCAACAGTGCCCATGTCAACTGTCTTAAAGATTGACAGAAGCTCAATTTATGCTTGGCTTTCCCAGGTCACACAGGGCTTGCCGTGTTCGTAGTGTATGCGGTGGATCCTCATATTGTGGAGCAAGGAATTAGAAAGCTCCAGGATCGCTCATCTTCTGTGGAATGATTGATTTTGAGCTTTTGAAGTAATGATGACATGGATTTGGATGCATTGCTTAGATGATGTGCTACAAACTCATTTTCCATAAACTTTGCAACGACAAAAGCTATGAAAATGCACGCAAGATGCAAAGTCCAAGATATTACATGATTGACCTAACTGATCTCAATTTATGCGATACTACTTCTAGATATGCGTTATTAAAATGGTATGTTCTTGTAGCATGTTGTGCGCTGCACAAGTTTCCGTTCGCTGGACCAAGTATAATTCCACCGCAAGTTTCTTGGTGTGATCCGAGGTCGAACACAGGGACTGTTTAGGTTATTGTGTTATGTTTGTGATACATGCGACCAGAGGTTTTTCAATTTATAAAAGTGTTTTGTGTACAAGTATTGAAAATTGCGATAAAGTAAAGAAAACAGCAAAATGCGATAATAAAATAAAGTGCAATAAAATAAACCTAAGCTAAGATGATACAAGATACAGGTTTCATGATACAATATACTGAAGTCAAGGCTGGCTGTTAAGAGTATACAAAGATCGTGTAATGCGGCGGAAAGTCTTATGTACGAAGCAGAAAAAAGAAAAGATAACTAATATAAACATCGCAAGTTCTTAATTGCGTTAAAAGTTATAAGTACGGTTCCGTTTTTCCCTTGGCGTACACCTTTCGGTGCTCAGCCACGTTCCCACATGTCTGTGGTGAAACAGAGATGAACGTAATGAACGTAAGGTTGCTTCCATCTCTAGAAGTACTACTCGCTTTTGTTAACGCATTCTTCCAACCTTCTCTCGATAGATCAAAATGGCATCTTCACTTCTGCTCTCATAGGTGAAGATGCCGTCTAGCATGCCTTAGCTAAACACATTTATTTCTTTAACACAACTTAATTTACTCGTTTAATCCATATTAACTACCAGGGGATTAAGAAGACTTCATGAAGAAAGCGATTAATGGTAGAATGGAAATAGACAGAGAAGTGAAAATGGAAATGATTGAGACATTCAATAAATCTATTTAGCGTCTAATACATGATTCGTGAATGAAGAGATTAAGAAGATGAAATACAATGATGAATAGAGTTAGAAACAAATACAAATAAGTGCCAACGTCTTGGCGCCCATTTGGATGGAGATTTGCTTGCCGGTGTGGATGGATCGAATGGAAGGATGAGCTTCTCTCTTAGGCTTGCTCAACCGGTTGAGAACATTTTTGAGGTTTTCCCTTGCGCTGACATTGGAGTTTTGTATAATATATATTTCTTTTTGACAGAAAATGAACGCATTTTCTTAATGACCGCATATTCTTGATCTCATCTGCTCAGACCTTCCTTGCCCCCAAATTTAAAGATAAGCAAGGTCTTCATTGCGTTGTTTGGATAGACTAGACAAACACTTAGAAGAAAATTTTCAAAAAGAAGGTTTGAGCAGAACTTTGAAAGATAAAAGGTAAAATACTGCTAAACTAAGAATTAATTAAGTGTTTGTCAGAATTTACAAAGTATTAGAAATTTTTCTAAGTATAGACATATAATACATCATAGCAACGCAATGAGTAACACAGAAATAGAAGATTAAGAACATTGCAAACAATTGACAAAGGATGATAAAGAAAAAGGCACAGACAAAAAGGAGAGTGAATATGTACTCAGTTGTATTGAATATTAACAAAGTATACGAATAAGTATAAATGAACGCAATACAAAAATTGCGTGGCCTGTACAAAAGTCAAAGAATTTTGATTAACTTATAAAAAAAATAATGAATTGAATACAGAATATAAATTGGCCGCATAAAATAAAAAAATGTAAAGATCAATGTTAAGGGGTAGGAGGATCTGGAGGAGGGTGTTGAGGTGATGCAAAAGGAGCGTCTTCAAAAATCAGGTGATGCCTTAGATTCGGAGTCACCATCGAATCATGAAGATATGCAGTGAGAAAGCTGAAGTACTCTTGGTTGCGTTTCACAATCCGTCTCTGGTGCAGATGGATTTTATGAATACTGCGTTGCATGTTGATCAGCGCCTCCCTTGATGTGGCAGCACTGCGCTGAACATCATCAATTCGCTCCATTGCCACTTCAAATCTCTGGTTGAAGAAGTTTTGTTGTTGAGCGAGAAGTTGTTGTTGCTGAGAGAAGAGGGATCACATTTCTGCTAACTCAGCAGCCATGGAGGTGATGGAGGGTTTTGCCTGCGATTTCTTGCCAGCATCGTTTTGGGGTTAGGCAGAGGTGCCTTCACTCAAATCGTGTGGGTCATCAACATGCGGCGGTGGAATGGAGGGTTGCGGTGATGATGCTGAAAGTGAAGTTGGGGCTACTGTGTAAGCAGTTGGAGAAGTTGGGATAAGAAAGAGGTTGGTAAAATGTTCATGGAGAGGGGAAGAGGGTTG
>NW_024064918.1:31260-38756 GCF_009727055.1 Benincasa hispida | reverse complement strand
TTCAGGTGGGCTTAGGGGGCCTTGGAGGGTGAATGACTAAGGGAAGGGGTCCACAGTTCTGGATCTTGCATTGGTGACTCCTTGAGAACCTTTTTTTCCTGTCTTTCTCTGCATTGTCTTTTGGTCCTTGGGTTCTTGTGCGGCACTTCAAGTCAATGCGTCAGGCCTCTTTATAGGTGCTTGGGACAGGTGGGGGAGTCCCTTGAGGAGCATCCTCAAGATCATTGATGTTGGATAGAGGCGTGGACTTCAATGGCGATGGGTTCCTACATCATGCACTATGCCCATTTGACAGGCTAACAGACTTTGAATACGATCCATTGGAAAAGAAGTACTACCCTCCGGATGTGCCCCATCCCCAGTGATCTGAGATTTGCCCTGCGATCAACCCGCCCTAACCGTCGATTTGGAATATCGCATGGAATTGTAGTACGCCGGCCATGATCAAGTCCTTTGATATCGAGCCTGTCGTGCATTAAGTTGGGATCTAGCCACTTCTTGACGCAACGCTAGACGTAAGTCCTCTCCTCCTGAAAGCAAGGGACTTGAATTTCCAACGGTGCGATTCCTCTTGAGTGAAACAACCACTTCGTGCCCGAGTTGCGTAATATAGCTCGCTAATGCTATCGTCATCTGCTTCTCCGTGGGTTATCAATAATTTTGTTCCTAGGGTGCATCAGGCGTTGAACCTCATATTGGATATATCTTGTTGATGTCCCTCTCGCGCTGAAGAGACACATTTTTCTTTTAAGGTCACCCAATAAAAAAACATTCCTGTTTTCGTGTAAGAATTGCCCTCTGAGAAGTCTCGCACTACTTGCGGCACCAAATTTTTTTTTTTTTTTTTTTTTTTTTTAATTATTATATTATTAATTTTATTATTAATTATTTATTATTAATAATATAATAAATAATAATACCAATAAGAATAATAATTAATAACGCAAGCACAGAGAAAGAGCTTTGAAGGGGAACAGAGAAAACAATCTTGCATCTTTTCATCGCAATATGCAAGTAAGAACATTAAATGCTGCTCAAGAAAAATTAATACGCAACACAGAGAAAGAGCTCTGGCGTAATTTTTTGGCATTGGAAAAATTTCGAACATATCTGTTTGGGGAACAAAGGTACTCATTCCTACTGATGATTCGGAAATAAAGTACTTTAAATGACAAAGAAGGATGCAAAGATGAGGTTGATCATTGATGAGTTCTTCCTCTTTTCAATAAATTTTGACATAGAAATCAAATTGACCAGAAGGGCACAGAGAAGCCAAGTTGTGATCACGGGGTTGTCCAGAATTTGGAAAACCCTGAAGTTGACCGCAATGAAATCATAGTGAGTGTGTGTGTTCCCGGATGAAAGCAGTTGTGTTCCATATTGAAGAATTGCCTTGGTAATGAGACATAATGCAACCTAAATCTGGTTTGTGGATCAATTTTCCTAAAGATTTATACCTACCACAACAGAGGAAAGCTCAAACATGAATGCAGATACCAGATCTTTTGCGACTATGCGTACCTTAAATGCTTTGGCCTCAACAACGTGCATATTATTCGCAATTTCGCAAGTGATAACACTGATATGGTGGGCACTTTGGGGAACAGTACACTGCAGCCAAAGGTTCTTTACAAGTAGATTTCTTTTGGCCTAGCATTGTTTAAGGATGCAGCTGACCTAGTAAGGGATGAAGTGTGATCTAGTGCCAACGCACAGGTAATATTTCATGAGAAACCATGCAATGCCAATGACACCATACTTGAGAGCTTGAATTGGTGGTCTACGTACTCGGAGGTATTGATTTCATGGGACCATTTCCCTCCCTCGAATGGTAAAACATTATATTTTTATTACCGTTGATTAATGTATCCAAGTGGGTAAGAGGCAGTGGATGCGCCACAAGCGATGCGCGGTAGTCTCCCAATTCCTGAAGAAAAACCATTTTTTCAACTCGTTTTGGCACTCCCCTTGCCAATAGACAAAGCTTGAAAGGGCAATTGTTCCAATAGGAGTTTTTGAAAAGCTAAGTCCTCATGTAAAGCCAAAGAGCCCGTCAAGGTGCGTGTTCTCCAAATCCTTTCTTTCTTACTGGACTTGACAGTATGTTTCTCGCAAGATAAACTATCTTAACCTCCTCAAGTTGAAAATTTCTAGCCTTAGCGGGCATGTCGGGTGGTTGAAAGATGGTATTGGAAGTGAACAACCCGGGAGTTGTGAACTCGCATACTTGTACCTCATGAGCGCCCTACGATGGTCCGATTGCAAAAGTATGTACCTTGATCAACTAATATGGCTCGAGGTATCCCAAAACCTAGAAAAAGATGTTTGAGCTCTTCATGAATACCTAACATGGCAGCATTGTTAGTTGTCTAGTGGAGAAAATTTTGTTTAAAAAGCCCCCCTCAACCCACTTTGCACCACATAATCCACATCCCAATAAGAATACAAGTAACCAATAATGGAAGAAAGAAAAGGGTCCCATTGAATATCCATAGAACCCCAAACATAAAATTATTCTCATTCACACAATTCAAGGATAAAAATTTAAGGTGGGCATCACCATCGTTTCTCTCTAGGAAACAGAAGCAACCTAAGCTCTAACATCTCTCAAAAGGATTTACAAAATGAAAACAGTTAGCAAATCAGCTCTACTGATGTTCCATCTCTTCATATTCTAGTCTTTTTCTTCTATTTCCTTCTGCTATAATGAGCTTCCCCCTCTCCGTTTTCTCTTGCTTTTCCTCCTTTTCTTTTCTTTTTCTTTCTTCTTCTTCTAATGCGATGATCAATCTTTGAGGGTCAATAGTAGACCCTTGCGGCGCATTCTCCATCAGGGGGGTTCTTTCTCCTTCTTCTCCTTCATTGGTCACAACCACTTGCATTGTTTTTGGTTGTGCCGGCTCCATCAACTGCGCTGTTTCCTCCCTGTCCTCCCTTATGGAGTTTGATTCTTCATCCTTTTCTGGGCTTGTAGCCCTCTGCTTCTTTTCTTCTTCTTTTCTTAGGCGCCTTTCTTCACGCTAGCGCAATCTTTTTTCTTCCTTTTCTTTCTTCTTCCTTTCCTTCTTGGCCTTCTCGTCTTCGTTATCATCCTTTTTTTTTTGTTCTTCTACTCCTTGCGATGATGAGAAGATTCAGCCTCTCCACCCTTTCTTCCTTTGGTTTTCTTCTTTTTATTTTTCTCTTCAGCTACTTCTGGTTGCGTCTCCACTGCAACCACATCCATCACAACTCCAGGAGTCTCAACTGCAACTTCAGCCTCCTTAGTTTCCTCCATCGCAATCCCCTCCACTACAATTTTGGAGGGTCTGTCATAGGTTTATATGTTGGCAGTCACCTTAGGAGTCTCTAGGACCAGAATGCCATTTCCTGCCTCCTCTTCTTCCATCACTGTCTCTTCCTCTGTGGACAGTGGTTGATTTACAACCCCTGCCTCAGGTAATCCACCACCTAGCTCCAGATTGCTCAAAATGTTGCCAAACACCTCAGTGTCGTCGCGTCTCTTCTTCTTGCTCTCGGTTGAGACAACTGGGTTGGAACAGGGGTACTTTCAGTGCTTTGCCGCCTCTTGAACAGAGGAGGTCGGACGGCTAAGGGGTTTCTCCAGTTTCTATCAGCGATTCTCAGGATGGTGTGGGGTTGGGCAACGAGCCTGCGACTGGCAGCCAGAAATGCTGCCTCTCGCATAGCGACTTGGTCAGAGGAAGGGGTTGATGGTGAAGTAGACTGTTGGGACGCTTGGTCTGCCATGGAAGCTTGGTTGAAAGAACTGGAAATTCATTGGGTTTCTGGGGAAGAAGAAAGCTTCGTATGCTGTAGACGCTAAGCTTTCCAAATGCAAAATGAGGTAAAGATTTCACATACGAGGGGAAGGGTCCTTGTAACATCCCGCACCTTTTTATTTATTTATTAATGATGTAATTTTTTCTTTTTCAGTAATTGTCCTTAATTGAAGGGCATGTTTGGAATTTTGAATTTAAAGTTTAAGCACGAGGATTTAACTCTTGACATGGAAATTATTCAAATTATTCAATTTTCAAACTCAATTTGGAAATTTATGGCAAGAATTTATTTTCTTTGGAAAAGGAAAGAAATTAAATGGTATAAAGTGGATTATAGCGAAGAGGATTGTGAATTAGAGTATATACTATTTTCCTTTATTTTTTTTATTATATTATTATTTATTTTATTTTTTATTTTTTAAATAAAGAGGATCCCCTCATAACTATTTCCTCTCCCACACGCATGAGAACCCCCCCTCACGTATTTGATTCCGAACGCTGCCTCTACTAAACCCTTCCCTCTCAGCGTCCAATTCGAACGATCAGTATCGTGTAAGGTCCATAAATGGAACCAAGATATAAAAAAAACGGAGTTGCCAGACTCGCCGGTCAGACACGCCGCCAGTCGCCCAGCTCTCTAGCACACGCTTCCTATACCAATCTTGCACAGTCGTATCTACCGTCATCGCTCCCTCACTCCCTCCCTTCGGTCGCACGAGCCACCGGATCTGTGCGCCGCCGCCGCCGCTCCCACTTTGAACCACCGCCCACTCGTCCAGTCTTCAGCGTGCAAGGCAGCCTCACTAGCCCTATGTTCGCCGATCTGCTACTGCCGTTCATCTTTGGGTTCGCCGGATCTGGCAGTTTTAGTAAGCTTTTGTGAAGTTTTGAGTGGAAGTTGGCGCCCTCATTAAGTTTGGAATGAAGGTTAACTTATTCGAATATTTTTGGCCTTAGATTTTGAATCAGAGGAAACTGTTGTGAGAGGGTTATCAACGGGTTTAGAGTTCGTCGACAAGAGTTTGGTAAGAGGTATAGTCCTATATTGTTAGTTGTGTGGCACGCTTTGATCACTGAATTAAGTTTGACTTAACCCTTGTATCTCTAGGGTTCTGAAGTTTTGTCGTCCATTGGGAGTTAAAATCTGTTGGAAGGAGATTTGGAGTGGTTGTTAATCGAGTTCCTTGGGTAAGCTTTTGGGTATTGTGGTTTTGACTCTGAGATGTCGGAATTATTTTTGGACTGAAACTTAATGGTTGTATTCGTATGTTAGGTTCGTTTCTTCAAACCGCGGTCATCGTTTGGTTGTCTGAGTTTATCTGTGGATTTTCGATTAAGGTAAGTAATCTTACCACTGGAATTGCCCACGGGCCAGGTTTTATTTGTATACTAGCATGTTAAGTGTATGTTATGGTAAATATTAGCATGTTAACTGATAGTATGACCTGAATCAAGTATGTTCTGGCACGGTTTCTGTTTTATTTAAAGATACACCTAGGCACTTGATCGTTAGTATGTGATGGTATGTGTTTTTATATGTTGATATCTGATTTGCTGATGTTGAGGCATACTTGTATGTTGTGGAACTATGATATTAAGGTATACATGAAAGTTGTAGAATAGGTTGTTGAGGATTATGTGTATGTGGTAGAGCCATGGTATCAAGGATTGCCTGTATGTCATAGATGTACGACGTTGAGTTTTTGAACGGCGAGACTGTGTGAATATCCTATTATTGTTTTAACAATTGCATTTAACAAATGTCTTTTGAACTTCTCTTGTTTAATTAGCATTTATTTCAACATAACTGAGTTTCGTTTTAAATTCTAGGCATGCATTTATTTTTGTAACGGCCTAACCTAAGTCCTAGGGGGTCGGGTCGTTACATTCCTATTTATAGGTTGGGCCGTAGTGGGCCCAATGCGACTTTTGCGACGACAGGCCTCAAGAAGCTCAAAAGACCCATCGTTCGAACTTCCCTCATTTATGAGATTTCAGGAAAATGTCCTTTCGTATGCAAAATCATCATTGCTTGGGATATGAAATGTTGGACTCCCAAAATTACAAAAAGAATTTTCTTTAATATTTTATTCGAATGGACGCAAGATAAAGATTAATGCAATGTGCTCACCAATGCAAATGCATCTTCATAGAGGATAGGCAACAACGCATGCATTCTCGCAACACACCCCTTATCTAAAGACATTTCTTGAGGATACCTCAATATAGTGCATTTAGCTAAGGACGGGCAAAGGACATATACGCACGCAACACACCCCTCAGCTCAATACAGTCGAGTTGGGTGAACACAAAGTGTATCTTATTGGTTCAAGATGCGTCCATTATCGCCTTGCATACTGGTTGTTGATTATTTTATTTTTATTATATATTTTTTTCATCAACGCAAGTTTCTATGACTTGCAGCAATAAATTTCTCTTTAGTTCTCATTCAATCACCAGTTAAAGACTAACGCATTAATATAGAAAAACCAAAAGAATTAAAGACGGTACAGAAATAAATGCAAAGGAAATAAATAAATAATCAAATTCATAAAGTCAAGAAATGAATTAAATGAAGTAAAGACAAAATTCAGGAATTTAATAAGACAGAATTTAAAGAAAGCATTTAAACATAGTTGTGAGATATGGACCAAAAGATGCATTTCTTTGGATGAGCACAATCCACATCTCAGCAGGCGGTCAGACTTGCCTGCCTAATGTCCTAGGGACATTACTCCTTTCCATTAGATCCTGAGGCTTCTGAGTTGCTGGGCAACGTTCCTGGTGCTCTATTTCTCAGCTCGGATGCCAGCTGGCCCACTTGGATCTCCAAGTTTTTAATTGAAGACGTTTGCACCTGTATTACTGCATCATTTTTGTCCATGTATTGTTTCAGCAGAACCTCCAATGAGCTTCCAGAGGTGTTAGAAGATGAGGGTTGCTGGTTATACAATTGCCTTGGTTGCCCTTGGTTATGGTGAAAAGAAGGATTCCCTCGACTACCACTTTGATGGTTGATTGGCCCCCCTTGGTTAGGATTACCTCCCCAACCGAAGTTAGAATGGCTCCTCCAGCCAGGATTATAGGTGTTGCTGAAGGGGTTGTTTTGGATGGCTCATACTTGCTGGAGATTTGATGGGCACATTTTTGCTCCGTGAGCCCCTCCACAATTAACGCAACTTAATGCGGCCACTTGAGCCGGTGCAGCAGGTTACGTTGATTGTTGAGAGATGGCTCCTTGATTAATTGTCATCGATTGAAGGATGGAGGTCACCGCGGCCATCTGAGCTGCCAATGCGATCATTGTCTCCGCAGAGACAATGGCAGTTTCGTTCTTCATTCTTTCGGCACCTCGACCTCCATAGCCATCATCAATCCAATCATCCATGTTCCGCGATATGCGGTCAAGGATGACCTTGGCCTCTGTATAGATTTTGTCCATAAAACCTCCTGCCACGGAGGCGTCAGCAACAACCTGTGTTGATCTATTCAGGCCATTATAAAAGGTCTCCATCAAAACACAATCGGGGATCCCGATATGGGGGCAGCTTTTCACCAATCTTCTAAATCACACCTAGACGGTGCTTAGGGTCTCATTCTCCATTTGCTCGAAGTTCATCATATCCTTTCGTCGCCTTGCATTGACGGCCGATAGGAAGAACATCTTCATGAATCGCTCCACCAGTTGGTCCAATGAAGTAATCTCGTTTGGCT
>NW_024064918.1:11628-31235 GCF_009727055.1 Benincasa hispida | reverse complement strand
CCAGTTAGTGAGCCACCTCTAGCTTCGTCCTCAAGTAATACAGGGAACAAATACTAGTCTAATGCCCTCTCAGGGTGTACGGCCATGTGAGCGATGAAGTTCGCACATTATTGAAAAGCTGGTCAGATGTGGACATAGTGGAATCATTCCCTTGCAGACCCCCAATTACCGTACTACCGAGAGTATTTGTCCGGATAATTTGGTAGCAATGATTGAGAAATTTAGAGTATTTTCAAACCTTGTGTACTCCAGACTCAACAGCCATAGCCTAGTTTTCAAAACACTCAAGGCGGACCAAATTCACCTATAAAGGTGTGCCGATTGCCAATTGCATATATTTCCACTTCGTAGTATATTTAATGATGATTGAAGTGATCATTGACAGCTCGAGAATATATAGGATCCTATCTAGCAGCGCCTAGCCCTTTCCTTAACAGCCCTTGGAGAGTACTATGGTACCTACACTTTATCATTTATATTTTATGCGTATGAAGGCTCACTGTACGTATCATTTTCCTGGCCATACATTTGATGTTCTTGACCTTGCCTCATAGCCGCCCAGGGTAAGAGCGCGAGGCTTTTCATGGTTCAGCTTCCCGGAGGATTCTATATTCATCTAGCGATGTTATCTTCTCTATAAGAGCAAGTCACTCTGGACCAAAAGTGCGAATTAAAAGCTCTATGTTGCGCACTCACAGACCGATTATATGGATCCTGGCAATAACGCATCAAGATCTTACTCCAATCTATATATTGCACACTTGTTCTAGACGAATCGAGCAGTTCGCCACCAAGGCGGGTCGGCATTACGACCAACATAGTGACAAGATTATCCACTTGTGAGCATTGTCTAAGGAATTGCATCCGTAACTATTATTAGCAATTTGAGAACCTCATTTGGCCCTCTATAGACACGCGTAATGCATACATAGCTATGGCGAAGAGGCGGCGTTATAATGAGGCATCTTCCTAATAGTAGTTGAGCGCCGGAGCGAGACATGACATTTGGAGTCAATTTTGGTGCGGAACTTATCGTTCTAGTTGATGGTTAGTTATTTAATGGGATTGTCTTGGTTAGGCGATCGCGCGCATCTGTGCGGAGGACACTTCCATTATTGTCTAGTTTGGGCACACTATTATTCCAGAGCCTCGAACCGCGGGCCAGTGCTCAGTTTATGCCTTCCGTTCGATTTGCGCGAGTTCGAATTATCACAGTGGATCTGGGTTTGAGGGGTTATGATGCGTATATGCGTTTGATGGATATGCAGTGTTGACCAGGGTGTGATTTCAATTTGCTATTCTACACATAGTTTTTATGGTACATAGTGATTGTATATAATGTTCTGGATAGAGTTAAACGGGAAATCTTATAAAAGAGTTTGTCTGATCCCACTGAGAAACAACAATGGCGAGATACACCAAATCCTAAGAGACTAGAGAGTTGTGAGTACAGAGACTCACTAGCTTTCATGATGCCAGCCCAATTACATGAAGTCTATATTGCGCCCAGAAGTATTACAGATCAGATGATAGACGTTCTATAGGGAGACGTGCACACGATGCTACATTTTATGTATCGAAGTAGTAAAAATAAGAAGAGAGAGTATACTATGATTGACAGTCATGGTGGACAAGGGAATGCGGTTATATAAGCGCTGTAAGTAACGGGGTTGTCCAGGTCATGGCGTACAGCGCTCAGTCGGTTTGATATCGGCCGCTCTGTTCCATCTCAACTAGGGTTCCTATCCACATAGCGGAAACTAACCAGACGTATATTTTATTAGAGAGCACCCGCAAGAGTTACTTCACTGATCTCTGGAGAGACTTCACACTTTAGTTGAGAGTAGCAGATTTCTTACCATAGCCTTCTCATCCGATACGAGCAATATATGTCTCGGCCTAGCAGACGGAGACTAAAGTTCATTTATTTTCATTTTATAACACTAACTTAAATGTTACTTCTTTCTTAAGAGAGTCCATTATTACACACTAGCGACAGGGGATTAAGAAGACTTCATGAAGAAAGTCGATAATGGTAGAGAGAACAAGGACCAGATGGAAGTGAGAGAATGATCGATTGATTCGTCACCCGGTACATTTCGAGATATCTCACTATCACTATGGAGACGAGAGTCTGGTACTATGTCATTATCGAAATGAGAGAGTCCAAAGGACCAGAATGAAGATAACAGTGATGTAATATAGAGGAGTGAAGTAAACTAAGTACAAAATAAGGGAGCACGCCATGAAGTCTTGAGTCGCCTGGAAATGATTCTGGATGGCACTCATCTTATGCCTTGCGCGGGCTTTCGGGATTTGATTTCGGGATTGGACTGTTATAGGAATAAGTTACGCCTCTTTAGGATTTGCTCGCTCTCACACTGCGGATAGTAAAGGGTATAGCTCAGCAGAGGAGCTTTGTCTATGACTACTTAAGCGAACAAAAGCCCCTGAGGCATATTTGTAGAATCGGGCTGGCGTACAACTCTTTCACCCGGCCTATAGTCGTCTTATCTTAACGGTCTGCCGGATTTTTTAGGGGGTTATTCCCCCTTTTCTATCAACAATCTAGCATCAATAGCCCCTCATCATCAAGTATATTTTTTCCTGGAAGTAGTTTAGGATGGTATTTATTCATTGAACCGTAGGTTTGACTCTTGGCTCCGAGTCCCTTTTTTTGGGGCCGCACGAGATGGTGGGAAATACCTATATTAGATTCCATTGCTGATTATGTCAATCACAGACTGTTCTATATATTCCGCCTCCGGGTTGTCCGAGTGTCGCACATCCTCTGGCGTTTATGCCACTTCTCGTGCATCTATGGCCACTCGGACTTCCTCAGTCGCTACATCGGTGTTGCTTTTATACCGCTGTGGTTGAAGTTCAGCTCTGGATCGAATATCTCTATTGACGCTCGTCACCTGGGGTGTTGTCGAGTTCTATTTCTTTTCATGGAGTGAGGTGCAATTGAGGATCAGTTAGTACGAGATTATCGCGTACTCGAAACCTACTACTCGCAAGCGGCTGATTGGTTTTCCTACGGTCTACCTTTCTTCCATCTTAATGAGTAGTGGGGTGAATTGCCCAATAATTATATTTTAGTATTTCGAGGCTAATTTCCATACAAATCGCGCTTTCTTCTTGTGTCTTGCATATCCTAGATAGGCACATAATACATAATCCCCCGTTTCCAGCCACCCATTGATTATTCTCCCAAAGAAAAACCAAAAAGTCACAAAATATTGACCTCTGTTTTTAATTAAATTCTCTTTTGGAGCTCTAGAAGGGAATCGAATGGGACATCTAGTAGGCTAGACAAACTTTGAACTCAGTCCCTTCCCGAGCTAGGCCTTATTACTTATATGATGCTGGAACAACCCATCCTTTTAGTTCCTCTTTTCAATTACAAAAAGGTGCATATTCTCTAGTCCCTTTTCAATCTTGCTGATGGTTACGAAATATCTGATTAAAGGTTGTCATGATGGACCGAGCATCATAAGATCCTGAAAGAAGAACATTTTAATAATTGAGTAACGTCGCGCGCGAAATGATCTTTATTCTCTTGTGGATGAAGAATAACTCCGCGATCCATTTTAAAGCAGGTGGGGAGATTTTAAACCTTCAATAGTCTGAGCCACAGGAAAACTCTAACATGGCTGCAGACCTAATAGAGTTATGTGGCCTTCAATTTTCCTTTATTGCCGCAAACCTCAGCCGAGAACTCATTGATATCCAACCTTCGACAAATTGGAAATATACCTGGGCTGATTTACCAGCTGTTTTTCATCCACCGAACAAATACACAGAATTGATTAAAATCGTTAGTTCAGTAGACTGCTTTCTACTTATATCAAATTCAGTGATGCATCCTGAAAAGATTGGACAGGCCAACAGTCAAACCATTTTCTCCCTTCTTTTAAACCCTTGCAACCAAAATTGGGGGTCTGCACCTTTCAAGATTTGAAAATATGGTGAAAATAAATCTCTCACAAGAAAGCACCTATTCTCCTCCAAATATGTGTGATTTCATAGAGTGGAGCAGTCCAGCGCGTCTCACTTATTAATTTGGGCATCCTGGCCATGGCTTTAACCAAAATGTTTATAAGATGGCGAGAGTATGGCTTATCAAAAGTCTATCGAGTTTGAAACACAAGAGAACTTCTCTACAGCCGAGAATTGGCCCTCCATCTGATTAGGAATCTGAAAAATTGAATCCATAACTGTGATCTTCTGATAGAAGACATTCTCTCACTTTAGATAATCAGCGTCATCTCCTCTCCCTTATGGAGAGACGCAAACCGAAGAGAGAGTAACCAAAGTTGAGGCAATAAGTGAAAACAAATGCCAAGACGAGTGGGTGATGAAAACACATCCCTTATGTGTATCATACAAAATTTGCTTTTGCTGCCAAACCAAATATAGGACAAGCCAGGAGTTTAATGCTATTAACAGAAATTCTCAATTGACACCACCATAATATATTTTATTGTGGTTGAAGACACAGCAATATAAGAGGCTGAAATTCATCTCTTTTATTTACACGAGACTAAAATCTCCTCCACCAGAAAACTAGGTTAATTCGATTGATAATAACCTTATCCCTCCTGGAATGGGAATCCTATCAACGCCAAGAAAAAGCAAGTTTTTTTTTTTTGGAGGGAACCCGTTTACAGAACCTTGGATGATCTGGACGAGCACCAATCAAAAGGAGCGGCGAGGCACTAACAAAACTCTAGGGGCCCTGAATGGTTTTTTTCTAACAAGAAGATATTTTTCGTGAGAACACACTCATGGAACACTTCCTTAAAAGGAACAATGATTTTAGATTTAAGAGTGTTCTATTAGATTTTTTTTTGCGAGAATCTGATATCATCAATAAAGCTCACCAATGAGACGAAACTTTATATTTGCCGTTAGATCCAAAGTTTGAGGCCAAAAGAAAAGGGTGGTGTAATTATCTAAAACCTATCTCAGTCCTCTACACCACACAAGGGCACTTATATTACAAGATTATTGTGCGGTATTTGGGTGCTTTCTATCCAAACCGAGCCTTTCATACACAAAATCCTTTTCCATCTACCCATCAACAGTCCATCAATCAGCCTTTGTGGAAGGTAAGACAAATTTTGGATACCTCATTTGAATGCTAACCGCAAATCATCGATTAGTCCACTTAAGGTGCAAATTATGAAATGTAAGAAGGGGAGACCTCATCAAGCACACACATTAGACCGAAGCTTTCGACGAGGTGAGTTGGGATTGCTTGATGCATGTTAACCTTGGCGAAATGGGTTGATAGGCAACAAAGAAATTGGAGTAACACGAAAAGAGTTAAAAGACTGCATAACAACCCCCACAATTATCCATCAATTATAAATTGAGCATCAACCTCTAGGGGGAAAATTAAAGCAACTAGGGGCCTTAGACAAGGTGACCCATTATCGAGTTATTGTGTCATTATCATCCATCAATGCATAAGTCTTAGCAGAGATCCTCACTTTTGAGCGGATACGAAAAGGGCGTTGAATCATAGAATGGCACTTCACACTATATATCCCAAGCTACATTTCACCAACATCGATTCCAATCACTCCTTTATTTTACGCTGATGACAGCTAAACTTTTCGCTCCATTAACAATGAGAAAGGATGATTGAAAAACCAGTCAAAAATTTTATTTCTCATTCATTTTTTTGAATTTAGATTCCTAGTCTCAACTCATATAGAATCTCCAGAACAATCTAGAAATTCCTAGAGGTATGCAAATTGCAAGGATGATGCTGGTGATGGTCTATTGGCCAATAGATTTGTATTTGTCAGTGGATATGGCACTTCAGGACCTACGATTGGTTAGGTTCTGCCCCTTTAATGGAAAACCACAGGAGAGCAAAGGTTGAACCTGTATTTGCAGGCCATTTTTAGAACAAAAGTATTTGACAACGAGACTTCAACTCTTGCAACAGCGGAAACGTTATTTCAAAAGGAGGTTTAATCCCCGAGTTCCTTGCGCGCTGTATGCATGTATGTAATCTACCCTAACTACTATTTATCCCTTACCCGGGTGGCCCCCTTGAGGCGATTAAAACTGGATGCCATTTTGTATCGAGAACTGTTTTTAGAAACTTCTTTGGTCGGGTCGAAATAGGCGCACTACCACTATCGTCTATTTATTAAATATTGGGACATATACTCGAATGAAACACTCTCTCTCGCACTGAAAGGGGGAGATTGGATCGACTGATATCTTAAAGCAACAACACACACAAAGCTCCGCCTCCATTGCTAAAAAGGATTTGGCGTTTTTCATTTCGAGAAAGATCCTTTGGAGGATTGAATCAATAGACCAAAGTATGGACAACAACTTCTATTCGATTGATTCAAAGGCTTGCCGAACGAGAGAGAGAGCTTATCAACGCTAGCAAAAGCCCTTGGAAACACATACCTGGCAAAATCAATTGTAGGATCGGCTTATCTACTGAAGGTGGGAATAACATGTGTGAGATTGGAAGTAGGGTTATCCTCTACTTGGGAAAAGCGCTTAATTGGGGACAGTAACCTGTTTGGCTTTGCGTCTCCCCGGTCAAAAAAAACCGAACCTTCTCCTAGGCCTTATCGGTGTCTATCTACCTACAAGAAAATATTCTAGTCTATGTAAGAGGCTCTGGACATCCCTAAACAAAATTGTTTCTTTGGTCCTTAAACTTTTAAGAAGAAGATCTTTAAGAGAAGGATGGAGATTGAAGAATGGGCTGATCCATCTTATTCCATTTCTGAACCTTACTAATAGAAAAGACCAAATGGATGAATGGAACTTAGCCCATAGCTAGTGTTTCAGTCACAAAATCTTTATACTCTTCCCTCATAGTCCAACCCGCTCTCACCTTCAGCCGGGCCTCTCAGGAAATTGTGGAGCTGTCCCTGCTAAAAGAGGTTTAGATTCCTCCTATGGGAAATCACTAACTCCTGTCCTAAACACTATGGATAGATTACAAAAGACGATGCCCTTAAAGAATCCACCTAGCTCCCGCATGGTTAAGCTTGCCCAGAAATCTGTCGCGAGAGTATTGAACAATGAAATGATGCCCACATGATTTTCTCTTTGCACTGCCTTTTCCTCTCTAGAGGGATATTAGGATGGAAGTTCTTTTCTGCGCGATTTCACCTGGTATGTGGTCCTGTTCCAAATTAATTGCAAAAGTTTGGTTTCACCTTATTATTAAGTGGAGCTAAAGGACTCCTTTATTTCATATATCTTGTACAAAGAGACGCCTTGGATTTAACGCATTCATTTGTATGCTGTGTGTTTTGTGGAAGATTTTGTGGCGATAAAAGAATATTGCTAGAATTCTTCCGAAGATCAAGGTCTTATAGGTTATACAACAAAGCCGACAATTTTATTGATACCATAAGACTACATGCTTTTTTTTTGGGTTGCAACAGTTTTCACACACAGGCTATAGCACAATCATAGAGTTCTCATTCCTTGTTGTAAATTAGAACACCAGGGTTATTTCCTGAACTCCCAATTGAGAAGGTGGTGTTGTGTACAAACGAAATGATTTGGGGTCCTCGTGTACGAATTAGATATCGAGATTGGATTTCATTTAATCAATGAAAATTGTTAATCAAATAAATAAAAAGAGGAGAAAAGGATACAAACTTCGTGTCCCTCCATGCTAATAAACTCTCTTTTAAAATGGTTTCTTTATTGTCAATAAATAGACTCAAAAAAAACCTTTAAATTTGCATGAATATCTCCATGGGAAGTTTCTATGAACGGGTAATTTAAATTTTCTTCTTTTCCTCGCCTTTTAATATGAACTTTTTAGGTTTTGTTAATCACAAGAAACCATTTGTCTTATATTTGCGTGTTCTGCTTCTAAATTCCTTGTGCATTTTCTGTAACTTTTTTTAATTTTTGAACGTTCTGCGCTTTCTCTCACTCCATGAGCACACACTGTAAACCCTTGAATTATATTGTCAATGAAGTTATAAAAAGTATGTTTCTAATTAATAAATAGAATAAAAAAGAGAGGAAAAATAAAAAAGAGAAATGAGTATAAAAATAGTGAATCTAGTTTTATTTAAATATCGAATTTGAAAGTCATTAAGTACCTAAAAAAGTCCAGCTTGAAAAATACGTGTTCATAAACAGAAAAAAAATCATATAATTAAAACTTTCTCTCGAAGAATAAGAAAAAAGTGACAAAAGCACATTAAACACCCAATGACTCTAAGAACGAAAGACTTAATGAGAACCAATGGGACCCCATAAATCCTCGACAAGCCAGGAAGCTTACATTATTTAGCAAATATCCCTTAACAACAAATAAAGGTGAGATACCTTTTTGACCAACCCATTTGACAGCCATTCAAAAAGAAAATGAAAGACCCGGTTTATTTCATTGTAAAACTTTAGTCTTTAATCTAGACATATGATTACGCTTCGTAATCCGAAGAACACAAGCATTTGAGGGGGCTCCAAAAGGAAGAAGACTATTGCAAAACAAGTCATTCTGGAAATAGAGGTTTGTTTACGCAAATCTTTAAGTAATTCCCATATTTCATGCCTCACTAAGTGAAAGATCAACCTTAAAATGATAAACTTTCGCATCTAATCAAGATGCAAAACCCATTTCTCCTTTACCCTTCTTCATCACAACTCTTCCTAACGAAAATCACGCATCAATCTCTCTAGACTCTTACACACACGCCCACGCAATGGGTCTGTAAGATGCATTACCCGAAAAGAAGAAAAGTTAGTAAAGATTAGGACCATTTTCAAAAACAAATTTGATGGGAAATCCAAAGGTGAAGGGATATCTATCGAGCTTTAGAAAAGAAAAGCCCCTTTTTTGAACCTTACCACCAGCTACCCTCTACTTGCGCACTTGATCCGACACCCACTAAAAGTTGCTCACTCAAAAGCACACCGGGACTTGAAAATTACCTTGAAACTGAAGACCGCAAGGTAGGGGAGAGAGCGGACAGAACTACCAAACTTTCACACCCAACCAAACTGAGCCCATCTTTGAAGTTTCTTCATCATGCCCACTATATATTCCGCGCAATTAAAAGACAAAACTTACTCCTAATTTAATGTCCTCAAAACCAAACATTTCTTTTGTCTCTCAAAGAAGATAAGAAACGTAAGAGGTTGGAAGTTCTATATGTAAAAAAAACGTCAATCACGTTGTTTCACAAGTTAAAAATATGAGGTAACAGGAGGCTTCCCATTATAGTAAATAAAAAGTGGGAAAGTTCTCATAAATTATTAACCAATCAATCGGGAGCGTTGCATTGTGGGTCTATCCAAGAGCTAGGTCCCCATAACATCTCCTCATTCTAAAGTTTCCTACAAGATTTTAACCAACTTTGTTTCGAGGGACCAAAAGCTTTTCCACAAGGGTAGACTTAGCAACTCTCCAATTTCAATTGCCAACAAGCTTCAAGAAGGAAATTCAATCCCTAGATTTCTTGGTTGGAAGAATTGCAACACCAATGTGGGCCAAGAAACTAGGAAACCTTATTAACACTTGCAAGCAAAAGGGAGTTGGAGACCACATACAAAGTTATTTATCTTCTTTAGCTATCGCACCACAAATTTATCAGATAAACTATGAGCTTATTGGGATGAGGAGAAATGGCTATTTACTTATCAAAAATTTTCTATCGATATTTACAGGTAGTGGATTCGTTCACCATTTACGCGAGTTCCCAACACTTACCCTCTTGCGATCACATAATTTTTACAAGCAATGTCTTAATCTATTGACTTTTTCACTCTCTCAGTCTAAAAGTAGAGTCTACACCTCTTGGGTCTGTTGGAATTTATACGAACCCGCTTTGATCTGCTTGTGCCAGGCTCTACTATCACACTTTTCCTTGGAGAGTTTGGGAGAGGAACTAGAGTGCGTTAAGATTTTGAAATAGCAAATTTTTAGTTAGACAAGTAATAGTCAATTGCTACATTATTTGTGAGGCCTGCTTTATCGTCTAAATCTTATAAACAAAGTCTCCATCACTACGCAATGAGGAATATCAAATCGACTTTAAATTTCTAATGTACGTTGATCTTGGCATATTTGGAATATAAAAAGCTTATGGGAGAGAAGAGTGTGTTTTTTATACAAATTAGTTTTAGTGTCCTCATGTTTTTACACTCCTACACATTTGGCTCGTGTCATAGGACTTGGTTTCTCGGTTTTTTCTTGTTTGTTACAGATTTCAATATAAGAGAAACTGGTCCTTTATAAAGAACCTGTCTGCTGATTAATATTTTATATATTTTGGCATCTTAGGTTATCCTGAAAGTGTTTATTAGTTTTTGTACTAATTCAAAGTATGGAAGTTTTTGTCCGAAGAGATGGAGGAACATTATGGAGTTCATTTCCTTCATAGATGCTATCAAGTATCACAACTCTCTCCTAACCTTGTTGTTTTTAGGTTCTCTAGTCTTTGTAGACCGTATTAAAATGAAACTAGAAGCCTCTAGTGAGCGTTTTCAAGGACATTTTGCTGAAATTTCAAGTGATTGGATACCGGCGGCATATAAGAATTTTCGCCTTCTCACTTTAATTTAAATATTTTGAGTCTGAAGTCAGATTGGTTAAGACCAATTGTGAAACCGGGGGAGTGTGAATAATAAGAACGGTGTGGAATAGGTTAGATTAGATATTGTGCAAGGAGAGAGTGATGTTCTGTTGTTTAGGTAAAATAAGTAAGAGATGGAGATTCACATTCTCATTAAATGTTAGATTCTTTTATTACGTTCCGTCCACCACCAGCTTAACATACTATCAGAAATTAAGTCTTGAAGGATAAAAGAAATTTAAGTCTTAAAGGGTATATAAACACAAAAATAATGTATATTCATACCCAAGCACCTGTGAAGTCCTACTAAAAATTCTTCTCTTATTGTATATCAGAGGGGTTGGTGTTATTGGAGTTTCTAGGAAGTCTCCCTTATGTCTGGTATATTTTGGGGGTTGGTAGCGACCATAACAGGGGTCTGAAAAGAATCTTGTATCATTAATATTTCTTAGCTTTTGTAAACAATTAACCTATGAGTAATATCACCTTTACACTATTTATATTTGCTTTTTATGTTAATTTTATGAACTTGAGGGACGCGATAAGATAGACTGAATAAATCCATTGTTGCGGAGGATTGTTTGAATTCCTTTTTCATTGTAATCAGCTTTACCCCTAAATCATAATCAAAACGAAATGAAACAGCTATACATACAATTATTAAAGAAATACATCTATCACCTTTAGATTGTTGAAAATTAAAACAAAATAAGAACCCACTGTACATGTAGAAAGGTAGAGGTCAAATGACAAGTGGGTTTCTTCTTCCTTCAAAAGGCGTGTTTTAAAGGTACAAATTTTTTATTCTTTTCTTACCCTACTTCCGCCCCTCAATGAGAGAGAAAAAAAAGTAAGTGAAGAGATCTGAGAGTTGAGAGAGGCTGATGGAAATTGTAAAGAGTATTAAAAACACATATCAGACAAAGAGAGAGATAGAGAGAGAAGAGGAAAAAAAGAGGCCAGAAAAGAATAGAAATAAAAATAAATTCCGACACATTTATGGTTTTTTTTCTTTTGTAAACATCTTTTAGCAAATTTATTTGCTCTTTTTGCACACCTGTAGATTTTCTTGAACCAGAAAGGACATGATTACCTTGGTAGGGTCTTTAACCATGTTGAAAGCTGTTGTCAAAGGATATCAACACTGTAAAAATATTGATGAAAGATTATTGAGGAACTGCTGTATTGAATTCCTAAGCACTTGTAGGATTTTTGTTTCCTACTCAATTCATGGCTCCTTGTCACTTGGAAGGTATCCTAAATCCTACCGGCGGTTTGGTCCTACCCAAAGAATTTAAATATTGTATGGGATAGAAATATTTTATGATATATTTTCAAAGATGTTTTATAGAAAATTTCAATGCAATATTGATGTTCTCAAATATCCTTCGAAAAGTCAATAGAAAGGAGTGAAGTTAAATAAAAAATTTATCCGAATTAGTGAATTAGTATTTTACACTCTTTAACCTATCCAAAAGAAGTATTTTACACTCTAAGAATACTATTTTTGTTCACGAGTTGAAATTTTGTTAATATTGTTACTTAATATTGAAATTAGTAATCGACTCCTTATATTAATATCAAAATTTAATACCAGCGCATTGATTGGATATATTTTTTTATTCGACACCCTCATGCAATAAAAGATCTTTCCTAACTTCAAATGGGAGATTTTGGATGCTTGGCATGGAATTTTGTGAATTCTTTGGGAATTGAGCAATGAATGGGAGAGAAGAAGGCTGGCAGTTTCATGGCTCTTCTGGGCCAGAAATTTATATCCATTTGTAAAAATTATTCTCCCATTTTTATATATTATATAGGCAATTGGAGGGTTTAAGCAAAATTATGGTGGTTTATCCACCCGGGGTTGTAGGTATTCGAAAAGGGATTATTCTTTACAAAGTAGACAGATTATGGATTTTGCGAGCAATCTTCCATCATATGCCCATCACCGCAAGTCTCACACCTTACGGTGTTTTGACTGATTGCATTGATTTGCCCATTTTGCGGTGTTGGGCTGCTGATCGCAATTCCTTGTATTAGGTTCATCATTGCGATCATCTTGTTTTGTAGTGAAGCAATAGCACCATTACTTGCGTCATTGTCATTGAGTCTCAATCTCTGGTCACTCTCTCCAATCTTCATGGTTCTTAGAGATGCGATCCAAGATATTTTTCGCCTAATCATATGTTTTATCAAGCAGACCACCAGCAGCTGCCGCATTGTCAGTGGTCTATGAAGCGGGATTCAAACCATGATAAAAAATTTCCATTTGAAGGCAGTCTGGTAACCCATTGTGTGGACAATCCCTGACCAACCTCTTAAACCTTGCCCAGGCATTGCTGAACGATTCGTCCATGTCTTGTTCAAATTTTATAATCAGTTTTCTTCGTCTGGCATTCTCAGTAGGTGGAAAGTATTTCTTCATAAACTTCTCCACGACCTGTTCCCAAGAAGTGATCTCTCCCAGCTTAAGAGAATACGCCCATTTCCTAGCCTAATCACAGAGAGAAAATGGAAACAAAGTTAGTCAAACTTCTTCGACAGAGATGTTCGGGAACACAAAAGTATGATAGATTTCAATAAAGCTTCGGAGGTGGCCATGCGAGTCCTCGCCACGCCTTCTTCTGAATTGTTCAGCAGTCTAGATCATCTGTAGCATCACCGGCTTCATTTCGAATCTGCTTCCATCAAGGGCAGGCCTCATGATTCTTGGAGAAAAATCATAGAGGTTTGGCGATGCATAGTCCCTGATGGGTCTATTGCGATCGTTTGCCAACAGGATTGGATTCGCCATGACATTGTTATCATTTGGTGCTCCGTTTCCACGCTGCTCCGCCATCTCTTCTTTATCTAATTGTGATTGTTGTTAGCGGTCTCTCAGTCTTCTTCTAAATGTCCTCTCAATCTTCAGGTGGTAATTCGCTAGAGATTGAGAGTTTGTAAAGAAATCAGAAAAATTACCGTTAGCACTCTATTTTGTCGAAGTCCTCGACAACGGCGCCAAAAACTTGATGCTTTATTTTTTGAAGTGGAAACGTGGATGATATGCATTGATGAAATTGCGCTGTGCACTCAAGTTTCCTCAGCGGAATCCCACAAGTTCAACAAACCTGACAGTTGCTTCCTTTACTGATCCCTCACGGGTTGCGTGAAGTTCAGTCGAACTTGCAAAGCCGCCCTAGCGTCTGATCTCTTCAGCTCACTCTATAATCTAGGTTCCATTGTAATTCTAAGTTGCAGATGGACGTAGCTGGACTTTGAAGCACCGTTCTCATTTTTTCTCTATGTATTTGCTTCATAAGCTTTCCAAGGAAGGAAGATTGCATGGTTGTTGAAGCTACTTGCTTGATTACTCGGTTGACGTTGTTGCGTGGGAAGAATCCTAGTGGCCCTTCTTTCTGCGCCACAGGTTTGAAATTCTTTTGATTCTTTCAACTCAAGTATAAGGGAACAAATACAGTCTAATGCTCTCCAGGGTTACGCCAGGTAGCGAGAAGTTGCCGCACATTTTGAAAAAGCTGGTCAGGTGGACATGCGGGTCTTCAACTTGCAGACCCCCAACTTACCCAACATTTTGGATCATTTGTAGCATGATCGACTTTATTTCGAACCTTGCGTTCTCCTCAACAGTAGGCCTCAAAATCCTAGGCGAAAAGTCATATAGGTTAGGTGCCGCATAATTCCTCATGGGAATGTTGAGATCAGTAGCCAGGAAAACAAGATCCTGCGTTGGCCGAACAGCCCCTTGATTTACTATGGGTACCACATTATCATTATTATCTGCCATGCTCGCTGCTTTCTTTCGCCTTATTTGATTCTGACGTGCCTGTGCGCGAAAGGTACACTCGATCTCAGGGTCAGCTTTGAATTCTAATTCAGCACCAGTACTTATAAACCGTGAAGCTGCTCTATGCGTTAAACAGCCAGTACAACGAGATCTGTCCTGCAAAATACCACAAACTTACTCAAACAATAAACCGTTAACCAGATCCCCAGAAACGGTGCCATAAACATGATGACATGGAATTTGATGCGATGCTTAGATGATGTGCTGTAAGCTCATGTTGCCATAAACTTGCAACGGCAAAAGCTATGCAATGCACGCAAGATGCATGTCCAAAGATATACAATGATGACCTGACTTGATTCAATTTGTGCGATACTACTTCTAGATATATGTTATTAATGGATGTTCTTGTAGCATGTTGTGCGTTGCCACAAGTTTCCTTGCGTTGGAACCAAGTATAATTCCACCGCAAGTTTCTCGGTGTGATCCGAGGTCGAACACAGGGACTGTTTGAGGTTATTGCGTTATGTTTGTGATACATGTGACCAGGGGTTTTTCAATTTATAAAAGTGTTTTGTGTACAAGTATTTAAAATTGCGATAAAGTAAAGGAAAGCAATAAAATGCGATAATAAAATAAAGTACAATAAAATAAACCTAAGCTAAGATGATACAAGATATAGGTTTCATGATACAAGATACTAAAGTCAAGGCTGGCTGTGAAGAGTATACAAAGATCGTGTAATGCAAAAAAAAGAAAAGATAACTAATATAAACATCGCAAGTTCTTAATTACGTTAAAGTTATAAGTACGGTTCCCTTTTTCCCTTGGCGTACACCTCTCGGTGATCGGCCACGTTCCCACATGTCTGTGGTGAAACAGAGACGAACGTAATGAACGCAAGGTTGCTTCCATCTCTGGAAGTACTACTCGCTTTAGTTAAAGCATTCTTCCAACCTTCTCTCGATAGATCAAAATGTCATCTAGTATGCCTTATCTAAATGCATTTATTTCTTTAACACAGCTTAAGTTACTTGTTTAATCCATATTAACTACCAGGGGATTAAGAAGACTTCATGAAGAAAGCGATTAATGGTAGAATGAAAATAGACAGAGAAGTGAAAATGGAAATGATCGAGACATTCAATATATATATTTAGCGTCTGGTACATGATTCGTGAATGAAGAGATTAAGAAAATGAAATATAGTGATGAATAGAGTTAGAAACAAATACAAATAAGTGCCAATGTCTTGGCGCCGATCTGGATGGATATTTGCTTGCCGGTGTGGATGGATCGAACGGAAGGATGAGCTTCCCTCTCAGGTTTGCTCAACCGATAGTAGGGATCTAAGCACAGAGCTTCACGGCAGGGATTTGGCAGAATCGTGCTAAGACTCACCTCTCGGCCTTGTCTCTTCTTCTTCTCTGGATCGAATATCGCATGCGGTTGCAGTTCTGGATCGAATATCGCATTGTGCCGTCATTGTGTTGATCGTCTATTCATTTTTTATTGTTGGGTGCAATGCGATGGAGATGCGTTGTTCAGTTCGTCTTGAGCCTTACTCGCAAGCGGTGACTTGGTTTCCTGCAAAACAGAATAGAAATCTCCTTTTCTTCCATCTTAATGATGTTAGTGGGTGTAATTGCAATAGTTTATAATTATTGTATTTCTGAGCTAATTTCCATACAATCGACGCATATTCACTATCTTTTGGCTGCAATATCTAGATAAGGCAGCATAAATAACTTGTATTTCTACAAGTTATCAGTTAACGCCACCATGGCAAACTTACCATCTCCTCTCTTCTTAGTTACCATATCCTTCAGAAACTTTGCGTAGGCAGGCATTTCCTCAATCGCTTCACTGAAAGGAATATTAACATGTAATTCCTTTAACATAGATAGGAAGCGTTGGTACTGTACCCCTTCGTTCTTTTTCTTCCTAGTTTCTACGGGAAAGGGGGGTAACTACACTTTCACGGTTCTCGTCTCAGTTGGCTTTAAGGTCAACACAACCTCTGGTTCTACTGCTTCTTTTTTTCTTTCTTCTTCTTGCGTCACTACAACTTCAGATTCTGCCGCAATGGGAGCTATCCGACTAAGCTCCTTCTTTTCTCCCTCCACAGTCTTCCCACTTCGCAATGTCACAACCTGACATTGCTCTTTACCTGATCCCTCCGGGTTGCGTGGAAGTTCAGTCGAACTTGGTAGAGCCCCTTGCGGTCTACTCTTTAGCTCACTCATAATCTGGCCCATCTGTAATTCTAAATTGCAGATGGACGTAGCCTGACTTTGAAGCACCGTTTCATTTTTCTCTATGTATTGCTTCAATAAGCTTTCCAAGGAAGAAGATTGCGGTGGTTGTGAGCTACTTGCTTGATTACTCGTTTGACTGTTGTTGTGTGGGAAGAATCCTAGTGGCCCTTCTTTCTGTGCCACAGGTTTGGAAATTCTGTTGTTGATTCTTTCAAGCAAAATTAGGGTGGTTTATCCACCCGGGGTTGTAGGTATTCGAAAAGGGATTATTCTTTACAAAGTAGACAGATTGTGGATTTTGCGAGCAATCTACCATCACATGCCCATCACCGCAAGTCTCACACCTTGTGGTGTTTTGACTGATTGCATTGATTTGCCCATTTTGCGGTGTTGGGCTACTGATCGCAATTCCTTGTATTAGGTTCATCATTGCGATCATCTGGTTTTGTAGTGAAGCAATAGCACCATTACTTGCGTCATTGTCTTTGAGTCTCAATCTCTGGTCACTCTCTCCAATCTTCATGGTTCTTAGAGATGCGATTCAAGATATTTTTCGCCTCATCATATGTTTTATCAAGCAAACCACCAGCAACTGCCGCATTGGCAGTGGTCTATGAAGCGGGATTCAAACTATGATAAAAAAATTTCCATTTGAAGGCAGTCTGGTAACTCATTGTGTGGACAATCCCTGACCAACCTCTTAAACCTTGCCCAGGCATTGCTGAGCGATTCGTCCATGTCTTGTTCAAAATTTATAATCAGTTTTCTTCGTCTGGCATTCTCAGTAGGTGGAAAGTATTTCTTCATAAACTTCTCCACGACCTGTTCTCAATAAGTGATCTCTCCCAGCTTGAGAGAATACGCCCATTTCCTAGCCTAATCACAGAGAGAAAATGGAAACAAAGTTAGTCAAACTTCTTCGACAGAGATGTTCGGGAACACAAAAGTATTGTAGATTTCAATAAAGCTTCGGAGGTGGGCATGCGGGTCCTCGCCACGCCTTCCTTCGAATTGTCCAACAGTCTAGATCATCTGTAGCATCACCGGCTTCATTTCGAATCTGCTTCCATCAAGGGCAGGACTCATGATTCCTGGAGAAAAATCATAGAGGTTTGGCGATGCATAGTCCCTGATGGGTCTATTGCAATCGTTTGCCAACAGGATTGGATTCGCCATGACATTGTTATCATTTGGTGCTCCGTTTCCAGGCTGCTCCGCCATCTTTTCTTTATCTGATTGTGATTGTTGTTAGCGGTCTCTCAGTCTCCTTCTAAATGTCCTCTCAATCTCCAGGTTGTAATTCGCCAGAGATTGTGTTGGTAATTTTTATGAAAGCCTTGCGGTAACCAAATAAATAAATTGTTGGTTTGTTGTTGATTGCGTTAATGGAGAAAAATAAAAATTGCGGCGGAGTTTGAAAAGAGTTGGTAAATAGGAGATGCGATGAATATGCGGTGAACGGGTTGAGAAGGGTTTCGGCTAACACTTCCTAGAATGCATTCGTGCTTTGCGACCATGCAACATGCATACAATAGTAAACAATCTCTCCATGCGAATGTTACGACTTCTAATGCTAGAACACATGCGATATATGCGATAAGTCTATAGGACCTACACATAAGCCTCTATTCTTATTTATGCGATGATAGGATAACACACACACAAATCAGGCAACCACATAATATCATTCCTATCTCTAGGATGCATGCGATGCAGGTTGACAAACAAAGCTTATCTCTAAGTCCCTATCTCTTGTTTATGCAGTTTTAATCTTGCTCTTTCGAGTCTAGATCCTAACCTAGCTCTCTCGAGTCTTAGGTTATTTCTTCAGACTCTCTCTCGAGTAGCTCTAAAGGGGTGTTTTGCACAGCATAAAACAAGACAATCGCAAGCAATGAACTTCCTAAGTCATGTTAGCTTAGTTCTTCTCAACCCATTCGACTAGTTTAGCTACTCATGCATATTTAGAGAGTGAACAGATGTAGAAAGAGGACTTCCATTGTATAAATACGAAGATGAAGTACAAAATAACAATGCAAGTATAGAATAAAGAGCCTGGTGGCAATCTCTTGCTGCCCAGGCATTTACACCGTTTTCTACTCGTGCTCAAAAGATAATCTCGCTCTCGTGAGAGTCAGCCCGCTCTCTGCTTCTATGCCCCAAGGTTCTCTCTCGAGTTGCCCTGAGCGATCTTCGGAGTCACCACTCTTCTCTTGCTCCACCTTAAAATGGAAGAAAACTATGAGCAAGGGCATGCGAACTTGTGGAACAAAGAATGGCTGAACTCGCGAACCTTTTTTCTGAAGAATGCCCTTGGTATTTATAGAGCATCCATGGTGAAAGGCAGCTTCTCTCTCATGATTGTACAGATGGGATGGCTTTAATTCCTGACTGATGCACCAAATAATGGTCACTGAAAAATTAAATGTACTTGTGATCGTTATCGGCTGTCAACTTAATTCGGATTGGACTGTCATCAGCTTTCTGTCCCATCGCGATTAATTAGCCTTTCACCCAGATGCGCCCACCATGTTGCGCTGATCGAGTTGCGGCGATCCTTCTTGGCTGAATATTTGTGAACATGATCACTGCAAAGCCTTGTGGTAATGCTGCGGTCGACCAATAATTTCCTATGATCGCAATTCCTGCATTGCATCAATGCATATTCTGCATAAAAACACAAAAATCAACTGTTCCTATGTGATAAACGCATGTAACCGCAATATTATGAAATTGATGCTTGATGGATGCAATTTTAACATGTTTTATCAATGCAATCCAACATTGTTTAAGAACATAGCATTACAATAACATGCATTTTTGCCCGTTATCACAACGCAGACTCAATCCTACGATGAAAGAGGTCGTCAAAAAGGAGATCATTAAATGATTAGATGTGGGCGTCATTTATCCTATAGCAGATAGCACGTGGGTTAGCCTCGTGCAATGTGTGCCGAAAAAGGGTGG
>NW_024064918.1:0-11615 GCF_009727055.1 Benincasa hispida | reverse complement strand
TGTGATGAAAGAGGTCGTCAAAAAAGAGATCATTAAATGATTAGATGTGGGCGTCATTTATCCTATAGCAGATAGCACGTGGGTCAGCCTCGTGCAATGTGTGCCGAAAAAGGGTGGCATAACGGTAGTCCCGAACAAAAACAACGAACTAATACCACAAAGAACCGTCACTGGGTGGCGCATTTGCATGGACTATCGCAAGCTGAATGCGGCCATAAAGAAAGATCATTTACCCTACCGTTTATTAATCAAATGCTAAATCGTCTAGCTTGAAATGACTTTTACTGCTTTCTGGATGGTTATGCTGGGTACAACCAGATTATGATAGCTCCAGAAGACCAAGACAAGACCACATTCACCTACCCATATAGGACCTTTGCTTTTCGCCGCATGCTGTTCGGCCTCTGCAATGCGCCAAGCACATTCCAAAGGTGCATGAAGGCCATCTTTTCAGACTATCTTGAGGACTCTGTCGAAATATTTATGGACGACTTATCTATTTATGGGAACACTTATGAAATCTGTCTAGCCAACGTGGAGAAGATACTGAAGAGTTGCGAAGAGATGAATATTGTGCTTAACTGGGAAAAATGCCATTTCATGGTAAAGAAGGGCATAGTGTTGGGGCACAAGGTTTCCCGTGACAGGTTGGAGGTGGATAAAGCAAAAATCGAAGCAATTGAAAAACTTCCACCTCCAACAAGTTTGAAGGCTATACGAAGTTTCTTGAGGCACGTTGGATTCTATAGACGCTTTGTCAAAGATTTTTCGAAAATAGCACGACCTCTGAATTCGTTATTAGAGGCTGATAGAAATTTTGATTTTGACGACAATTGCCTCAATGCATTCATAGTTTTGAAGAATGCACTGATTACCGCACCCGTGTTAATTGCACCTGACTAGACACTTCCTTTTGAAATAATGTGCGATGCAAGCAGGTATGCGATGGGAGTAGCTTTGGCACAGAAGAGAAAAACAATCTTGCATCCCATCGCATATGCAAGTAAGACATCAAATCCTGCTCAGAAAAATTATACCACCACAGAGAAAGAGCTTCTGGCGGTAATTTTTGCATTGGAAAAATTTCGAGCATATCTGTTGGGGACAAAGGTACTCATCTCTACTGATCATTCGGCAATAAAGTACTTAATGACAAAGAAGAACGCAAATCCAAGGTTGATCAGATGAGTTCTCCTCCTTCAAGAATTTGACATAGAAATAATTGACCAGAAGGGGACAGAGAACCAAGTTGTGGATCACTTGTCCAGATTGGAAAACCCTGAAGTTGACCGCAATGAATCACAGGTGAGTGTAATGTTCCCAGATGAGCAGCTGTTCCATATTGAAGAATTGCCTTGGTATGATGACATAATCAACTATCTGGTTTGCAGATAATTTCCTAAAGATTATACCTACCACCAACAGAGGAAGCTCAAACATGAATGCAGACTAGATCTTGCGACTATGCATACCAAATGCTGCTCAACAACGCATATTATCGCAATGCCATGACTCACCATATGGTAGGCACTTTGGAGGACAGTGCACTGCAGCCAAGGTTTTACAGAGTGGACTCTTTTGGCCTACATTGTTTAAGGATGCAGCTGACTACGTAATGAAGTGTGATCGGTGCCAGTGCACAGGTAACATTTCATGGAAACATGCAATGCCAATGAACACCATCTTGGAGCTTAAATTGTTCGACGTAGGGGTATTGATTTCATGGGACCATTCCCTCCTCGAATGGTAAACATTATATTTTATTAGCCGTCGATTATGTATCCAGTGGGTAGAGGTAGTGGCATGCGCCGAAGCGATGCGGCGGTAGTCTCCAAATTCCTGAAGAAAAAAATTTTCACTCGTTTTGGCACTCCTTGCCATAGACAAGCTTGAAGGGCATTGTTCCAATAGAAGTTTTGAAAGACGTTCTATAAGCCCAAAGAGCACCTCAAGGTGCGTGCTCCAATCTTTCCTTACTGGATTGACAGTTTTCTCCAGGATACTCTTAACCTCTCGGTTAGAAATTTTTGCTTGGCCATTGTTTGAAGATGGTATGGAGTGACAACCCGATTGTGAACTCCATACTTTCATGAGCACCACGATGGTCCGATTGCAAAAGTATGTACCTTGATCACTAATTATGGCTCGAGGTATGCCAAACCTAGAAAAGATGTTTGCTCTTATGAATACTAAAACAATGGCCTTCCTAATAGATTGTAAAAAAAAGGAGTGGAAATTTCATCCATTTTCAAAGTAGAAATCAAATCCTTAACTGCATATACACATCCTCCACTATCCTTAGGGGCTGGATATAAGATCTATCAGCTAATTGGATGCACACAGTAGTTTTTTTGCAAATCATTCAAATTGAGATCCTCATACACATAATAAGGCATGACATTAGTAAAGGCTCTTAGATCAAGCATAGCATGACGAATGACTCTATTACCATAATGTAGGGTAAAGTGAACATACCTGGGTCTCGCCATTTTCTAGGCATATTTTGTTTAAATAGATCTGATACATTTCTTACTTACCACAACCCGTTCCTTATCCTTACCTATCCTCTTGTCGGTGCAGAGTTCCTTGAGAAATTTAGCATACCTAGAAATGCTGGATTGCGTTCACGAGGAGAATTTTATCTAAACCTTTTAAAACATCTCTGATCAACTCCTCATCTCTATGTTCTTGTTTTCGTCTTGCCAACCTACTAGAAAACGAAGGTTTATGAATATAAGGTTCAATAAAAGGTGAAGAAGAGTACTTACCTTAGGGGTAGACGGCGTGCCTCGGATTTACCCTCATTTTTCTCAGCTTCTTTGTTGGACATACCAGGCGGAGGTGGGTTGTCTGTGAAGAACTCTTATTCAATAGAACCATTGAGCAGAAGCAAGATCTTTCCAAGCCCATTGTGAAAGAATAAAGCATTTACAAACAAACAACCATAGTTATGCATTATAGAGAAAATTACACATGCTTTCTTACTTAAATACAAAGGGAATCGAGTGACATACCTTTAAAGAAAATATATTCACAGATTTCCTCGATCTACACTGGCAGGCATCCCAGCAAAGTCTAAACGATCATGAACGCAACGAACAACCAATGAATCATGAACTGTCAGATCCTCGAACCCAATCGAGTAAGACTCGATCCTCAACCTCAAACAGAAATACTCGATATCACACTCGGTTACCTTGGTATTCTCAGAGTGAGAATCCAGGAGTGTGGGCTTTGTGTGAATTTGGTAGAGGGAAGGAGGAAGTAAAGATCGATTTAAATGATCGAGTAAGTGGGAAAGAGGTTTAGTATATCGTATAGATAATGGTTTCTCGATCGTTTAGTATCGAGGAGCAATCATCTAACAAACTCGCTCGATCGTTTAGTCTCTCGGAAGGACTACCGTAAGCTTTCTTTCACTCAATCGATTAGTATGTGATAATGATGCGATCCTCAAAAAATGAAAACTCTTTTCATTTTATTCTTCAGTTATTAAAATAAAAAATAACCTCCCACTTGCACAGTTAGAGGAAAAACCAATCACAATTATTTCATAATTATTTTTATTATAAATAAATAAAATAACTAATTTATCATATTATATTATAACCTATAGTTTTAATATCACATCATATGTAATATATAAACTATAGTTCTTTTTTTTTCCCTTTATTTAATATAAATCATATTATATTAATTCCTCCAATTAATGTATCTAATACAACAAATAATTATATCATATATAATTGAACCAATTTAATAATATCATATATAATAAAATTCCCTCTTGTTAATTTTAACACTTCAAACTAACCGAAAATTGATTCTCGACTTGAATCGATTGAGCTATCAAGGGGACCTTATGGACCTGTAGTTTGAAGCTCCAACGACACGTGAATAACTATTTAAACTCTTTAATCAAGATATCCACCATCCGTAAACTGTCGGCAGTTCACTAAAGACTGACAACTGCACTCTTCTCACTACAGATATATTTTTGTGTCCATTGAATATAACTAATCAAATAGTATGATAACCCTTCATAGATCCTCGTAAGTATAGCTGGGCCAGTTTACCATTTTTTCCTGTAGTTACATAAAACTCTTAAGTACCATTGATTCCTCTAATGAACAATACATCATAGTCCTACTATGAGTGAACACCTATCCGGCCATGAGAAAGTGTGTGGCGCCACATTGTTCGAGGCCCAGAATCAGCCCTTAAGAGAACAATCTATCTACTTACCCCTGCTTTGGGGAAGGAGTAAATTTCGTCTTGTGTAGCTGAGTTCCCAGCTCCCCAATCAGACGAGTCCCCAAAGTGGTAGGTTTGAGTCGGCAATCTGGCCATTTGCACCCATGCAAATCAAAGGACCGCCCTCATAGATAAGAGTTCCAACTCACTCAGGATTAAGGTCATGTTACCTATGGTCATCCAAGTGAAATGAAAGTCTCTTGTCATGAATGCCTTATATAACGTGACTAAACATTTCGTGTCTGGTCTCATACAAACTCTTTCTCATAGGATACCCCACTCGCATGTCCCACGTGAATGACAAGATCAGGCCATCTGTAGAACTTTACAACACTTGTAATATCTACAAAGCGGGTCATATCCGTAGTGTCACCAGGATAAGGTTTCCCTCTTTTATCCATATACTACAGACCATTTAGGTTATCACTTAAGGCATGGTCCACTTGTATGTCTCCACATACATGCTTAAGTTAATACAATAACCATGGATCTATGTTTATTGGTTTGTGGTTAATGCAATTAAAATATCTCATATTTCATAGACAATAGGAAGAAAATATCTCATATTATTACATCACAAATGTTTGTTCATACATTGTGTTACAAACTATATGACCCTGTCCTAAAGCGAGTGGGTGTACAAGATAAATACAAGTAAAAAAAATAAACCAACGCACTAAGGCCGAGTACAAAATCTCCCACTTGCCCTAGTCCACCACGGACGGTCCCATAGACCCATGCTCTGTAGGTGACCCTTAAGAAATGTAGCCATGAGAGCTTCGTAAACGAGTCGCAATGTTGTGCTCGAAGCTATCGTCATGACTATCACGTCCCTCGATGCACTATCTCGCAGATAAGATGATACTTCCCCTCTATATTTTCCGCACTTGTGACTCCTAGGCTCCTTAGAGTTGGCCACAACACCACTATTATTACAAAAAGGTGATGGGCCTAGACATTTCTGGAACAACTTCTAGATCAACCAGAAACTTCCTGAGCCAAACGGCCTCCTTAGCAGCTTCAAAAGCTGCTACATACTCGCTCCATAGTGGACTGAGCGATGCACCCCTGCTTAGTGCTTCACCATACTACAGTTTCTCCATTAAGAGTGAACACTGATCCTGAAGTGGACTTTCGAGAATCTCTATCAGTCTGAAAATAGAGTTCATGTATCCATTAAGAAAGGGTTTCAATTGTCAAGACATTCAACAAGCCAGAAAGCCATATCTTGTTGCATGATTATTTGGAAAGATTATATTAGAACCCACATGAACTTGGGCAGAAAAAATTAAACCTCAACCATGTGATCCTAATATTTGTAACTTAATCGATCAACAATGCATAGGCTAGAAAGATTTTGCTAACATGAAATTCAACAAATCAATTTGTCAAAAAACTTATTGAATTCGATTAAAATTTAAAAAAATCCCCCAAAGGGTTCACAACAATGGAATAAAATAAACAAGATGGCCTTCAAGAATTAAGGCATACAAACTATCCAAGAAAATAATTTAGCCTCTAAAAGGCATATTCATACTACAATGATCAACAAAGAAGTAAGAATCGAGGCTAACTATACCAATAATTTCTCAGAAAATTGACTCAATACTCAAAAATTGAATAAAAACTCTCAAATTTCTCTTTATTCGAGCTTAATCTCGAATGTGAAGTGGTTGCCTTCAAAGCTACCCTCAGGGTCCTATTTATAAGATCCTCACAGCGTCACGACGCTAGGTCAAGCTATTGTGGTAAATGCGTTGTGACTTTGTGCATGCTTAATTTCTAAAGCTTTAATTATTTTAATCATGTAACATCCCGATTTTTTAGGAAAATTTAAGTTAATAATCTCAAATTCTGAGTTTTAGTTTCCTAATCTTTGGAATTTGGAAACAAATTGTTACAGTTGAAGAAGTTTTATTGGTTAATGTGAATTCTTTAAGTATGAGTTTTAAATTAATTGGAAGAGATAATTGTAATTATTTGTATAAGAAATTTTGAGTTTTTGTGAAATTTGAAAGGGAAAAGAGGAAATTGTGGTTTTAAGATTTACCCTCTTAATTTTGGAACTTGGATCCAAAATTTAAGTAAAGAATTAGGAAAAAAATTGTTTATTTGGAAGTAATTAAATAAATACTTAAAAAGATTTGTAAATTTGGATTCAAGTAATTTGGAAAGTTAGAATTTAATTTTGGGATTTAGAATTTTTGGAAAGAAGTGATTATATGGGTTTCGTGGAATTTTAAGAAAAAGGAAAGGAAAGTAATATTATATATATATATATATATATACATATATTATTATTTATGTATTTGTGTGGTGGAAATTAAAAAGAAAAGAAATATAGAATTTTCAAACACCCCACTTTCTCACTTTCTCTCTGGTTTAGACGAACTTCGGCTATTGCATTGTCGACGTCCACATCCTTTTCCTCTGTCAAGTTCAACTGCGCCGCTCCGACCTTCACGTTGTCGGATCTGCTTGTTGTTGATTCTCCTCTCTTCCAGTCTTGTCCTCTGTTGAACGTCGTCGTGAGGTTTAGTTTTGGGATAAGATCTAAATTATTTTCATGGTTTTGTTGAGGATCTGAAGATCCAATAAATAACGTGTTTAATTATTCATTTCAATCGTGATTTTGGAGGTTTGAATTTGAAAGTTTGAAGGAGTTTAAAAGGTCGTTAGCTGCTATCAAGCAAAGTTAGGTGATTTAGCATTAATTTTTGTAAGATTTGGGCTTTGTGACTGTTCAGTTCGAATGTAATTTATACGAATTAAGTTATTAAGTTTTGTTGTTATTTTGGTGTGTATTAAAGCTTAGGTGTGAACCTAGAGGTTTAAATTTAATTTTGCTTATTTACTAGGATTAATTCAAAAGATTGTGGAGATTAGAAGGGCTTAGTTGCTCAAATAATGGTTCGATTAAGGATTCAAAGAATTTCACCAAAGATACAATTTTTTTTGGTTCAACCTAATATCAAAGTAAGTAATCTTACTACTGGAACTACCCACGGCCAGACACTAGATATATGCCGCATGATAGATGAATATTATGATAGAACGATAACATGATAATGGATAGTATAGTATGACCGATATATGTTCTTGTATGAGAATCTAAAAGATTTATTGTGCACGTAGAGACTTGCATGCTAGTAAGAGGTGATACTTGATTCACTGAGGGTGTATTTGATATGAGGATATAGAGGCATATATGCATGCTGTATAGCATGATGTTGAGGTGTATATTATGTTATAAAACCATATTGTAATAATTGTGATGTTGAAGATTGTGATAGCATCTTTACTGATTAGTTAGATGCCCACTAGGCATTTGTTCCTTTGGATTCACCCGATTTGTGTTTCCTTCGGGATTCTACAGATATTGTGTTTCCTTCGGGATTCACCAGATTATGTTTCCTTCGGGATTTCACCAGGTTGTGGTTTTCCTTCGGGATTCACCAGATTATTGTGTTTCCTTCGAGATTCCCAGATATTGTGTTCCTTCGAGATTCACCAGATATTGTGTTTCCTTCGAGACGATTCACCAGATATTGTGTTTCCTTCGGGATTCACCAGATTCACAATTGTGTTTCCTTTGGATTCACCAAGATATTGTGTTTTCCTTTCGGATTCACCAGATGTGGTTTCCTTCCGGATTCACCAAAGGTATGGGCATACTTAACTAAGTAGGATAAAACCAGTTTTGCATGTATGTATGTGTCCCATGAGGACTAGAGTAGTTTTATGTTCCACCAGAGGTAGGCATCTAGAGGACATAGATCCTAGCCCGACTCTAGTAGTGGGGTATTTACTGAGTATTTTATACTCACACCTTTCTCATTGTTTATGTTTTAGGTAAGGGCAAGGACGCACTGCGAATGACAAGAGGAATCCTTGAACGAGCCACTGGGACCAGTTTTATGCTTCCCCTCATGATACTTTAGATTTCTTTCCATGTTTTTTCAACTTTCAATTTGATGTTTGAAACATACTATTAAGATTTGTTTCGGACCTATTTATTATCATTTATGATTTATGGTAACCCTATCGTCTATTTTTAATATCTAAATTTAATGAAGGTCTTTGAGTTCAACATGCATTTCATGTATTCATATTTTATTCGACTTAACTTGAGTTTCTAGAGGGTTCGGGTCGCTTACAAATCATCTGGTTGAAGTTACCTCAGCTAAAACCATTCAAAGAATTAGGATAGCTAAACGCATATAGTCAGACCGCACAGTAGCTTTAGAGATAAAAATGAAGGAGTAATGTAACATGCACGGAAAAATCAGAATCAATAAACTTTAACTAAACTTATTTTGAGTTTTAAACATGCTACTCGAGTAAAGTTCATAAGAGGGTTTGTACAGTGCAGTACTTTGTACAATCTCCAGAATTAGCTAGATGTCTCCTAATCCGAGTTTGAAACTTCAAGTAGACACCCCAAGGTCTTCTTTACTAAACTCAAGAAGGAATGTTGTGTGGAAACACTTACATTGAGCTCAAATTTGGATGAACTGGTGTGTCAAGGTTTAGCAAAGGTCAGACTTTTGCTTAAAATTCAAGCTCTCTCTCAAATTCTCAGCATGCAAAGTTCAATATAAAGGCTCAATCCATGCAGAGAAAGATTGCATGTAGGATAGCTCATACTCAGCAGTATCATTGAGAGGTGAGTGAATCGGTGATATATTACACAATTTGAGTTTTAGTGGATTTTCCCAAAAAACTATTGTAAAAATACACTAACTCATTTTGGATTTCAAAAATATTTTCTTTTAAATAAAAATTTATTTAAATAATTTAGTTATTAAATTAATTCAAAATAATTAAATCTAAATAAAATAATTTAATTTTTTAATAAAACCTTTTAATTAATATTAAATATTATTAATTAGTAATCTTATATTAAATTAAAAAAACACCAATTTGACTAATATGTGTCAATTTCATATTATTAAATATTTAAATAATAATTTAAATCTCCCAATGGTAACTTTTTCCGCATGTCTCCGCAGCTATTTAACTGATACAGTTTTTCGATAACTATTAAAGCGATTTCAATTATATCAAATATAATTAATTGAAATCCTAAAAAACTGAATTTCAATGTTCAAATTCACAACCTTAATGCGAGTCGACAGATTGTTTCAACATACTAAATTTATTAATCCAATTTATGAGCTAGTAGATGGACCTAATGAACCTAGAAATCATGAGCTCCAACGATTTGTAATTAATTGGTTAAACTCTTTAACACCGAATTAATCAATATTTGTTAACTATCAAGGCATACCACTATAGCTTCATAGTTGCACTTTCCACACTATAGATATATGTCTATCCATTTTAACCATAATCAGTAAGTCGATTCTTCATAGGTCGTTCATATTTACAGTTGGGTCAAAATTACCATTTTATCCCTGTAAATGCATCTTGTTCCTTAAGCTCCCACTAATCCTCTATTGAACAATGGATTCATAGAACCACTTATGAATCATGTCCCTCTCTACAACGAGAGGGCAAGGCCCCATTGCTCAAGACCAGGAATCACCAGTTAAGAGAACAACCTATCTACTAACCCTAAGATGGGTAAGAGTGAGTTCCATCTTGCAAAGTTATGTCCCTAGCTATCTATCTGGTCTTATCCCCAAAATGGGAGGCTTATTGAGCAATGTTGTTGGACTACTCTCACCTATGCAGCTCAAAGGATCATCCCGAATAAACAGGAGTTCATAGTTAACTCGGGATTAAGATCGAGTTATCCTAGGTTATTTTAGTATGATAAAGTCAGTTTTAACAGTAAACGATCGTTATAAAGAATAGTGACTATTTCGAGGTCGAGTTTTTATGCAGACTCATTACATAGGATGCCCCCATTCAGATGTCTCTACATGAATTATCTGTGGATCACATCATTTGTATCTGCATACAAAATAGGCCGCATCCAATAGTGTTACCAGGATGAGATACCCAATTTCATCCATATACTTATAGACTATTTAGGCTATATATTATAACTTGATCCTTTTTATGTCTTTACATAAAGTTAAAGTATTCATACTATAGCCATGGATTTGTTTATTGGATTTCATAATAAAATGCAATATCAACAACTTTAAATATTCAATAATATTTTATTGATAAATAGAATTTTTAACATGAATTACGAACTACGAGTTTTTAGACATCCCCAACAATCTCTCACTTGGACTAAAACTCCAGTGAGAATAAACATACAAATATATACGATGTTTATAATATTGAGAAACATAGAGGAAAAATACATACAAATCAAATTCCCTATTGTCAATTTGAACATTTCAAACTAACCCAAAAACTGATTTTCAACTTGAATCCATTGAGCTACCAAGGAGGCCTTATGATCCTATAGCTTGAAGCTCCAATGTACGTGAATAAATTACTAAACTCTTTAATCACGATATCCACCATCCATTAACAGTCGGGCACTCCACTAAAGACTGACAGCTGCACTCTCCGCACTACAAATATATTTCTCTGTCCATTGGATATAACCAATCAATAGTACGACGACCCTTCACAAATCGCTCATAAGTACAGCTGGACCAATTTACTGTTTTGCTGCTATAGTTACATCAAACTCCTTAAGTACCACTGATTCCTCTAATGAACAATAGATCATAGTCCTACTATGACTAAACCCTTCTCGGGCTAAGAGAAGGTGTGGCACCACATTGTTCAAGCCCTAGAATTAGCCCTTAAGGGAGCAATTTATCTACTTACCCCTACTTCGGGGAATTAGTGAATTCCATCTTGTGTAGCTGAGTTTTCAACTCCCCAATCAGATGAATCCCCAAAGTGGTAGGTTTGAATCGGTGATCTGGCCACTCTTACCCATGCAAATCAATGAACCGCCTTCATAGGCAGGAGTTCACAACTCACTCAGGATTAAGGTCATTACCTATGGTTATCCTACTGAAATGAAAGTCTTAATTATGAACGACATTATATAACGAGACTAAACATTTTGTGGTTCGATCTTATACAAACTCCTTTGTATAGAGTATCCCCGCTCGCATGTCTAATACACGAATGATCAGAATCAGATCATTTATAGCACTTTACAACATTTGTAACACCTATTAAGCAGGCCACACTCATAGTGTCACCAGGATAAGGTATCCCTCCTTTATCCATATACTACAGACCATTTAGGTTATCACTTAAAGCACGATCTACTTTTATGTCTCCACATATATGCTTAAGTTACAACGATAACCATAGATCTTAGTTTATTGGTTTGTGGTTAATGCAACTAAAATATCTCATATTTCATAGACTGAAGTGAATAAAGTATCATATATTATAAATCACAAAGTTTTTTT
>NW_024064917.1:350560-355870 GCF_009727055.1 Benincasa hispida | reverse complement strand
GGTTAAAAATCCCAGAACTAAACCCTTCTGTGGGGTGCGAGAAGCGAAAGCCCTAAAATTTTATTTTCGACATTGAAGCAATACTTCAAGCGACGAACACAGTGACTGAAGAGTCGAAATCACACTAGCAACGATGCATCTAGCTGAAGATGCAAAACTGTGGTGGAGATCACGGTTTACAGAACATACAGGAAGGACGATGCACTATTGATACTGGATAGATTGAAACAAGAACTCGCTCAGCAGTTCTTCCTGAAATTCGAGATCTTTGCTCGACGGAAACTCCGAGAGAGCTAAGCAATAGGTAATATCAGAGACTACGTAAACAAGTTTTCAGGACTCATGTTGGACATTACAAGATATGTCTGAAATAAGACAAGGTCTTTTTCTTGTTGAAGGGCTGAAACCTGTGGGCGAAAAAAAACTATAGAGAACAGAGAGTACAGGATCTCCCTCTGCCTATGCGGCAGCTAAATGGCTATACACCTTAGCACTGACTCACAAGATGTGAGGAAGCAAGTCAAACTTCTCAATGGGGGAAACAGAAGCCAATCCAGTCCTCCCAGACCTGGGGAGGAGACAAGAACAAGGGGGGACGTAAATCATCCAACCGAGATCAGGAAACAAACTGGCGGGGGCCGCCCAACAGGCAAAACAATTACAATGCCCCCATTGTCTTGTTTCATATGTAGAGGGCCACACAGGGCGGGCGAATGTTCAAATCAAATCGCGTTCAATGCTTTTCAAGCCACGTTAGCCTCTACCTCCGAAGACAATGCTGAACTGGAGGAGACGGTAACCGAGCCAGCTGCAGAAATTGAGAATCCCAGGATGGGGGCATTGAAATTCTTATCTATGCTCCAGAAGAAAATGGGAAAGGCGACGGAGCCACTAGAGAAAGGACTCGTGTATGTGGACGCTTGGGTCAACCAAAGATCAGCCAAAAACACTAAAGAGTTCCACGACAGGAAAAACGCCCTTCGAAGTGGTGTGCAGTAGACAGCCACTCATGACATGTTTGGTGGACCACCCTTATGCAGGCAAAAGTCCTCGGGCACATAACTTCACTAAAGAGTGGAGAAAAACCTCTGAGATAGCTCGCGCCTACCTAGAAAGAGCATCAAGAAGGATGAAGAAGTGGGCTGATAAGAAGCGGAGGGCCCTCGAGTTTCAAGCCGGGGACAATGTCCTGATCAAGCTACGACCGGAACAGTTTCGTTTCCGAGGCCAGAGAGACCAACGGCTAAGAAGGAAATATGAAGGTCCAGTGGAGATAATTGAGAAGGTCGGGAGAACCTCATATAAGGTTCAGTTACCCTCATGGATGAAGATTCATCCTGTCATCCATGTGAGTATCCTGAAGCCCTATCATCCCGATCCCGAGGATGAACAACGAAACATGCTAAGGCACCCACCGATCACGATGAAGAGTTCTGCTGAGAAAGAAGTTCCACAAATCCTGGATAAACGTACGCGACGTATTGGAAGACCCAGATGAGAACTTACAGAGTTCTTAGTGAAATGGAAGCATCTCCCCGACGAAGAGATCAGTTGGGAGCGGGCCGAAGATTTGAAGAATGCAGCTCCAGCCATCGCAGATTTTGAACTAGGTTAGTTGACGGGGATGTCAACCAATTAAGTGGGGGAGAATGTCACGGTCATGCTTGTCCAGGGCCTGTTGCCCATGGCCGCATGCCCGATCCAACCCCCTTCTAGCATACTTTCATATCTTGTATTGTATTAGCTTAGTTAGCTTGCTTTCTTTACATTTTCATTGTAAGTGACCACTCGCCCTTTTGCATATGCAAGGGCGCCAGTTGGCTTTTTGTTCAGAATGCACTATATGGGGATAAGACTAACCATCACTTCCTCATACCCGGAGTAGTACTCTATAAAGCTGTTGTTGTTGCTTATTGCTTTCTAGTCTACTACAATCTTTCTTTCTTTATTCACACTCACAAAAACTCCTTACGAAAACCTTTTCTCCAAACCTGTTTTGTAAAACCGTTTTCCCTCAAACGGGGGTGGAGGTTGCGAGAGGCACTCGGTGTGCCATCGGCAGTCCGTATTCGAGTTGGCTGACTTGTTCGTGAGCAGGAACAAGTGCTGCACAATTGCTAAGAGAAGCTTCCGGAAGAGCAGGCGTTAAGAATAATGAAGAAAGGCCGTGTGCCAGACGGTTTTGGGAACGGAGCTTGTTTGGTGCCTGAAATAGCCCCCGTGCCCACTTTTTGTTACCGAACCTTCCGGCACGAAATTGCACAAAAATGGACCAAGGGGTTAAGAACGATGAAAAAGAGGCGTGTGCCAGACGGTTTTGCGAACGGAGCTCGTTTGGTGCCCCAAATGGGCCCCGAGACCCCACGGGCTACGTCGGGGGTTCGTTTGTCATGCGCGAACATTCCTTCACGGAATTGTGCAAAAACAGACCCAGGGGTTAATAATGATGATAAAAAGTCGTGTGCCAGACGGTTTTGTGAACGGAGCTCGTTTGGTGCCCGAAACGGCCCTCGGGGCTGTGGGGCCCACTTTTCGCTCCTGAACCTCCCGGCACGAAAATGCGCGAACCTGGGCATTAAAAATGATGAAAAAAAGGCGTGTGTCAGAGGTTTTGTGAACGGAGCTCGTTTGTTGCCTCAAACGGCCCCCGAGGCCCCGCGGAGGTGTCGCGGTGGCATGCTGGGGTGTCGCTAGGTGTCACGGTCATGCTTGTCCAGGGCCTATTGGCCATGGCCGCATGCCCGATCCAACCCCCTTCTAGCATACTTTCATATCTTGTATTGTATTAGCTTAGTTAGTTTGCTTTCTTTACATTTTCGTTGTAAGTGACCAATCGCCCTTTTGCATATGAAGGGCGCCGGTTGGCTTTTTGTTCAGAATGCACTATATGGGGATAAGACTAACCATCACTTCCTCATACCCGGAGTAGTACTGTATAAAGCTGTTGTTGTTGCTTATTGCTTTCTAGTCTACTACAATCTTTCTTTCTTTATTCACACTCATAAAAACTTCTTACCAAAACCTTTTCTCCAAACCCATTTTCTAAAACCGTTTTCCCTAAAACGGGGGTGGAGGTTGCGAGAGGCACTCAGTGTGCCATCGGCAGTCTTTATTTGAGTTGGCTGACTTGTTCGTGAGTGGGAACAAGTGCCGCACAATCGCTAAGAGAAGCTTCCGAAAGAGCGATTGTGACAGTTGGTATCAGAGCCAAGTCGGCTCACAGAGGGAAGATCAGTGATCATGTCGGCGACGAAGAACCTGAACAAGTCCCATGTGGACAGGTTGGTAGAGATGGAAGAGCAAATGCTCTACCTGAGAGGTCCCAAATAATGTCCGTTTCCTAGAGATTAGGCTACAAGAAGTGGTTGAGAAAGTCGATGGAATTGATGCGGTAGTAGGCCGCCTAGACGGATTACCCGTCAGAGAATTGATGATGAGGGTAGAGACCCTCGAGACCAAAACAGCACGGTCTGACAGCTTTGAACGAGGCGATAGCTCATCGGGCTCTGTTGCCCACATAGAGGAACGTGTCGAAGAGCTAGACAGCTCCTAAAAAGCAATACTTCAGATGGTAACCGATTTGTCTAAAGACTTTCGGTCGGCCCTTGACGTCGTCAGAACCGAGATAGCGGATGTGAGTGCTAAGGTGAATCTCACCATGCTATCGGTAGGGAACCAAGCCTCATCTGGGAGAGCAATGGCAGTAAGCTGAATAAAAATCCCAGAACCTAAACCCTTCTGTGGGGTGCGAGAAGCGAAAGCCCTGGAAAATTTTATCTTCGACCTTGAGCAATACTTCAAGGCGACGAACACAGTGACTGAAGAGTCGAAAATCACACTAGCAACGATGCATCTAGCTGAAGATGCAAAACTGTGGTGGAGATCACGATTTACAGACATACAGGAAGGATGATGCACTATTGATACTTGGGATAGATTGAAACAAGAACTCCGCTCGCAGTTCTTCCCTGAAAATGTCGAGATCTTGGCTCGACGAAAACTCCGAGAGCTAAAGCAAACAGGTAACATCAGGGACTACGTAAAACAGTTTGCAGAACTCATGTTGGACATACGAGATATGTCTGAAAAAGACAAGGTCTTTTGCTTTGTGGAAGGGCTAAAACCGTGGGCGAAATCAAAACTATATGAACAGAGAGTACAGGATCTCCCCTCTGCCTATGCGGCAGCTGAACGGCTATACGACCTTAGCACTGACTCACAAGATGTGAGGAAGCAATCAACTTCCTCAAATGGGGGGAAACAGAAACAGCCGTTCCAGTCCTCCCAGACCTGGGGGAGGAGACAAGAACACAGGGGGGGACCGTAAATCATCCCAACCGAGATCAAGAAACAACTGGCGGGGGCCGCCACAACAGGATAACAAGTACAATCGCCCCCTGTCTTGTTTCATATGTAGAGGGCCACACAGGGCGAGCGAATGTCCAAATTGAACTGCGTTCAATGCTTTTCAAGCCACATTAGCCTCTACCTCCGAAGACAAGGCTGAACTGGAGGAGACGGTAATCGAGCCAGCTGCAGAAATTGAGAATCTCAGGATGAGGATATTGAAATTCATATGAAATTCATATCTGCCTGAACTTGACTTGGGAAAGAGATGCAGGGAAGATGAAAGCTATGATTTCTGCAGCCCTACCGATTACGGGGATAGCGAAGAGAACTCCGGTGAAGTTAGGAGACTGGAAGTGATTCGTTGACTTCGTGATTGTCAAGAATGATGATTTCGATGTGGTATTGGGGATGGAATTCCTACTTGAACATAAAGTCATACCAATGCCCCTCGCCAAATGCTTAGTCATTACCGGATCTACACCCACCGTAGTCCAAGCCAGTATCAAGCAGCCAAATGGGTTGAGAATGATCTCATCCCTGTAGGTCGCTGATGAAGGAGTGTCACGACACACCGTGGGCAGGACATAATGGTTGGCAGAGGACTTATGCCCATCTGAAACAAGGCTACTATTGGCAAAGCCTTCGAAATAATGTCATGCAATTTACCAAAACTTGCCTTGTCTGCCAACAAGATAAGCTCGAAAGGGCGAAATTAGCGGGTCTGCTGGAACCCCTACCTGTGCCCTCTAGACCATGGGAGAGCGTGTCTCTCGACTTCATCACCCATTTGCCCAAGGTGGGAGAGTTCAAATCGATCCTCGTTATCATCGACCGATTCTCAAAATATGCCACTTTCATCCCAACGCCGAAAATGTGCACAGCCGTGATGACTGCCCAGCTGTTCTTCAAACACATCGTGAAATTATGGGGCGTCCCCGCGAGCATTGTTAGCGATCGGGA
>NW_024064917.1:306970-346933 GCF_009727055.1 Benincasa hispida | reverse complement strand
TTCTTATATATGTGTCGTTCATCTTCCATGTTAGGGCAACAGCTCCAGAAGTGTCTTATCTTATTCGTTTAAATACCCCGCCGTCGAGCTGTGAAGCGCGGTTTTGGGAATGGAGCTCGTTGTGCCTGAAACAGCCCTCGGGGCCCCGGGGCCCACATTTTTGCTATCGAACCTTCCGGCACGGAATTTTGCCGAAAAATGGACCAGGGGTTAAGAACGATTGAAAAAGAGGCATTGTGCCAGACGGTTTTGCGAACGGAGCTCGTTTTGGTGCCCCAAATGGGCCCCGGGACCCCACGGGCTGCGTCGAAGGTCCGGTTGTCGTGCGCGAACATTCCGGCACAAAATTGCACGAAAATGAACCCAGGGGTAAGAATGATGATAAAAAGTTGTGTGCCAGACGGTTTGTGCGAAACGAAGCTAGCTCGTTTGGTGCCCGAAACGGCCCCCGGGGCCGTGGGGCCCACTTTTCGCTCCCGAACCTCCCGGCAGGAAAATGCGCGAAAACAGACCCGGGTATTAAAAACGATGAAAAAGAGGCGTGTGCCAGACGATTTTGTGAACGGAGCTCGTTTGGTGTCCCAAACGGCCCCCGGGAATCTCGTTATCCATTCAATCATCTGTATTTCGTGAAATGCGATCTAAGATGATCTTCGCTTTCGTATACGTCTTATCCATTAACCCTTCTGCTGCGGAGGCGTTAGCAACTGCTTGCGTTGATCGATCCAAGCCGTTATAAAAAGTCTACATCAAAACGTAATCGGGAATCCCGATGTGCGAACAGTTCTTCACTAATTGTCTGAATCGCACCCAAGCGGTGCTCAGAGTTTCATATTCCATTTGTTCAAAATTTAACACGTCCCTCCATCTTCTTGCATTGACGGCGAGCGGGAAAATTTTTTTCATAAACCTCTCAACCAACTGGTCCCATGAGTTGATTTCATTTGGCTCTAGTGAATGAGCCCACCTCTTTGCCTCATCCTGCAATGTATATGGGAAGAGATACAACCTAATTCCTTCAGGAGTCACACCAGGTATGGAGAATGTGTTGCACATTTCTACGAAGCTGGTCAAATGAGCATGCGGGTCTTCTCCTTGTAGACTTCCGAATTGTCTCGGATTTTGGATCATTTGTAGCATGACCGACCTTATCTCAAACCTTGCATTCTTCTCAATCGTGGGTCTTGCAATTCCAGGCGAGAAGTCATATAAGTTTGGTGCCATATAGTTCCTCATTGGGATATTGCAGTCGACAGCAAGAAAAATAAGGTCTTGCTCTGGCCGATTTACCCCTTGATTCCCATCTGGCCTCTCATTATTATTTGCCATGTTCCTTTTTCGCCTAATATGGTTCTGGTGTGCTCTTGCATGAAAAGTACACTCGATCTTTGGGTCAGCTTAAAATTCTGGATCAGTCTCAGTACTCATAAACTGTCAGCCTGCTCTTCGCAATAAACAGATAGTACAGCAGAGAGATCTGTCTTGCAAAATACCACAAGAATATTCAACACTAAACCGTTACCAATCCCCCACAACAGCACCAAAAACTTGTAATAATGATAATTTTTATATAATCTTTATCTTTGAATTGCTTATGAATGAAATTGGTAATGCTCTATGTGCTCAAGTGCTTTGCGATAAAGATATTTTGCGATACTACGTTCTAAGTGTATGCGTTGATGATGATATCCTTCGTAGTATGCGATGATGTAGTGTGTGTCACAAGTTTTCTTGTGTTGGAACAAAGTATAATTCCAACGTAAGTTTCTCAGATTGACCTGAGGTCGAACACAGGGATTGTTGTTGTTTAGATGTGATACTAATGTGGTAAATGCGACCAGTTTATCATAAAGAATAAAGAATTGTTGGTTTGTGCAGAAAATGTAAATTGCAATGAAAATAAAATGTGATGATAAAATAAATGTCTAAACTACTAATGATACAGGTTGAGGACTGGATGTGAAGTTGTACAAAAGAATCTAATGAATGCAGTGGCAAGTCTTGTTAATGAATCAGAAAAAGAACGAGCTGAAGGCAAGGGCATCACAAGTTCATTAATCCTATTAAGGACGCAACTAAGGTTCCGCTTTCCCTTGGCTTACACCTTTCAGTGATCGGCCGCGTTCCCATATGTCTATGGTGAAACAGAGATGAACGTAATGAACGCAAGGTTGTTTCCATCTCTGGAAGTACTTCTCGCTTTAGTTAACGCATTCTTCAACTCTTCTTCGATAGGCGGAATAACATCTTCACTTTTGCTCTCACAGGTGAAGATGTCGTCGAGCATGCTTTAGCTAAACTTAGCCGATTACCTCAACAAGGATTAACTCATTCGCTTAATCCTTCCCCTTTTCCCAGAGGATTAATAACACATGATGGAGAAAATGGATGATTAATGTGTGGAAAAGAACAGAGAGATGATAATGATTTATGATAATGATATTTAATCTAAAGATCAGCGGTTGATATATGATTGTGAATGAAATATTAAAGAAGATGAAAGTAGATGAATGAAAGAATAGAAAACAAATACGGAAAGAGTGTCAACATCTTGACATAGATCCAGATCGGAGACGTTGTACTTGTCCGGCATGTGGATGAAATGGAGTGGAAAGCTTCCCTTTCATGCTTGCTTTCCTGATCGAAGTGACCGCTTGCACAGAGCTTCTACTTCGGGAATGGGAAGAATTTCTTGCTCAGAGACTCACCTTTCAGCCTTGTCTCGTCGTTCTCCCAGATTTCTCTGTAATGTCTCTTCAGACCAGTCTCTTTTACAATGAATTCAAGGAAGCTATTTATAGACCTCGGCTCTTGTATTAGTGGTCCCACTTTGTAATTCTGATAATTCCTGCCATGGCGCAGTGGAAATGTCTGCTCTGCTCCACGATCAATCTGTCAGAATCGTACAATAGAAAGTTATACATGTCAAAAGTCCTGCGAATGCGTTGCTCTTCTCATCTTCGATCGATCGCCATATGCAGTGTAGTTGTTTTGATTACCGCATGCGGTGGAAATGCGTTGATCACTTGAATCCATGATTGATCGTCGCATGCACTGTAATTGTGTTGATCCTTTTTCATTCCTGATCGATTGCCGCATGCTGTGTAGATGCATTGTTCAATTTGTCCTTGAGCAATTAACGTATGCGGTGACCTATTTCCTGCAAAACAAAGACTTGGACATTCTATTTTGCCATCGCAATGGGGTTAGTGGGTGTGTTCACGACACTTTATAATTTTCGTATCTCTAAGACAATTCTTATACTATCGACACAACTTTTCCTTCTTTTTGCCGCATAATCTAAATAAAACAGCATAAATAACTTGTATTTCTACAAGTTATCAATCATCCTAGTGAAGTGAAGTCTCTGTCATGAATGGTGTTATATAATGAGACGTTAACACTTCGTGGTCAAGGCTTATACAAACTCTTTCTATAGGACGCCCCCCCTCGCATGTCCCCAACACGAATGATCAGGATCAGACCATCTGTGACAAGTCACAACACTTGTGACCATTCCACAAAGTGGGTCGCATCCGTAGCATTACCAGGATAAGGTTTCCCTCCTATATCCATATACTACAGACCATTTTGGTTATCACTCAAGACATGATACACTTGCATGTCACCACATACATGCTTAAGTTACATAAAGATAACCAGGGATTTTAACTTTATTGGTTTGTGGTAAAGCAAATAAAACATGCAACTGAGCGAAAACCAAGATGTGAAGTAAATATCATATATTATACAACACAAGCGTTCGTACAAACTATTTACAAACTACAAGACACGAGACTTTAGAGCATCAACCCCAACAATCACCCACTTGTCCTAAAGCGAAGTGAGGTGTATGATAACTGGTAGAAATACAAGTTATTAAAGCCCAAATTATTAAAACAATGGGAGAAAGTGTGTTGAAATAGGCAATATTGTGATTGAATGCACCAAACTAAAAGAAAATTGCAATCGCTAAAGCTCATCGCATAAGAACAGTTAAATTGCGTTATTCTATGTAGGTACAATGCGATGGCATGTTTTGAGTTTGCGATCCAAGGGTACCTTAAAGATGATCGCATAAAGACCTTACATAAAGGCGATAGCATAATATAATGAAACATGATGGGATTTAAAGCTGATAACAATCAAATCAGAAATTCAGTTGATGGCCGTTGAAAACCATACCGTTGCAAATACATTGAACTTTCAGTGACTATCAGACGGCGTAAAAGGGTATGAAAATTAATGTTTCCCATCCACACAATCATTAGTGAGAAGAACTATTTTGTCTAGAATTCTAAAAATACCCAATGCTACCAAACCAGAAATAGCGCGCGAGGAGGCGAAGCGAAGCCGAGGGAAGGGAATTCTTGAGAAGAAATTAATTTTCGGAGAGGTCGAGAGACTGCCGGAAATAGCACGAAGGAGAGACACCCAACCCTTGCGAGAGCAAGAATATACAATTTGGGAAGGAATTGAAGTGACAAGAGTAGTGTAAAAAGCAAAAGGAAGCAAGACATTGCTTACCTGGCTTGATACTTGTTACACCATTTATCATTTTATATTCAAACTCTTTATTTGCAAAAATTGAAACTTCATTTCAATTTATGATCAGTCTCTCCATACCATGCATGAGTAACTAAATTTGTGAATGGGTTGAGAAGCGCTTAGTTAACATGACTTAAGCTATGCACTTTATGCGATCATCTTGTCTTATGTATGTTTCATTCATCATTTGGAGTACTTGAGAGAGTAGTCAAAAAACAGAATCTAGGCTTGAGAGAGTCAGATTAGATTGCATAAGCAAGAGTAGAGACTTAGAAATAAGCTTTATCTACTACATTCCATACACACTGCATGCACCCTAGAAATAGGAAATGTGGCATTATGCATTGAGAAATGTAATGCTTAATATTTGTGTATAGCATGATCGCATGACTTGTACAAAACCTTAGAAAATGCTAGCTAAATCTCTTCTCAACCCATTCATCGCATACTTGTTACAACACCACCCTTTCCGCTGTGCATTTAATTCCATCACATTAGAAAATATAAGTTAATTCACCATCTACTTCTTAATCACCATCGCAATAGGATCAGAGAGCCCGTCGCATATCTATTTAGTAATCCCTACGTTCGACCCTGGACTTACTAGGACCCTAAGAAAGCTTATACTTGGGCTTTGTTAGGAAAACTTACATGATCATCGCATCCACACATCTTTTTATCGCATGATAAATCAACGCATCAAGTTTTTCGCACCGTTGTCGAGGATTATGGTATAGATAGTGCTAACATCAAACCTCTTTGATCTTTGCAGCTTTCGACCTTTGAAGTATTGCCATTCCATTGTGAAGGAAGAAGCAAACATCGTATAAGCAAAGAACATACTCCCGAGCTCAAGTACGACCCAAAGATTGAGAGAACTCTTCGCAAAAGGCAGAGAAATAGATGTAAACGACAAGGAAGAGTTCATAGAATGGCTAAACAACCTGAGGAACAAGTAGCGAAAGAAAACAACATGATGGAAAATCCTATCCTACTAGCAAATGATCGCAATAGACTCATCTGGGACTATGCGCCACCAAACTTGTAAGATTTCTCCCCAAGAATCATGAGACCAACATTGGATGGATTAAGGTTCGAGATGAAGCCAGTAATGTTACAAGTGATACAAACAACAGGACAGTTTGGAGGACGGCGTGGTGAAGATCTACACGCCCATCTACAAAACTTCATTGAAATTTGAAACACCTTTGTGTTTCTTAATATTTTTGTAGAAGAGTTTCGACTCACGTTACTTCCATTTTTACCATGCGATAAAGAAAGAAAATGGGCATACTCTCTTGTTCGTTGATTTTGTGATTCGAGCTTAGGAGTGTATTGTATAAAATAATTGGAAAAATAAGTGTAAATATGAATGATGCATTGATGCGTTTATGATGCGTTAATAACACGTAGATGCGTTAGTGATGTGCAACAGAACGCTTGACACTCCTCTGTTGACGTTCAAGTTTTTCTGAATCAGATCTAAGTATAAATCCAACTCAGGTTCCTAGTAAGTCCAGGGTCGATCTCAGGGATTCAGATTAACGCTAACGCAGACCTTGCGTTGTAACTGTTGTAGAGATATCCTAAGTGTATGTAGAAATGAGTTATTTACACTAAGCTGTTGTGTGTGTGCACAAGAAGATACAAAAGGGTTGAGTAGACAATGATGGGTCGTGTGAAAATGGAGTTTAATGCATGTGATATGCGTTGATCTAAGTTGGATGTACACGAACAAGAATATGATGCGAATGAAATGACTCATTTATCTCCGTTTATGCGTTAGACTCTATTCGACACTTCTCAATGCGAATATCATACAATACCTATCTCTAGGTTGTATGCGTCAAACACAGGATGCAATAAAACACCAGTGCGTCTATCTCTAGATGTACTAAGCGTTTCTAACTTGATGTTGGCTTACTTATTCTCTCGAATAGCTTAAGCTAAAGATGCCTTTACCAATTGATTTAGTTGGCTTAAGCGTTCGAAATGGAATTTGGCATGAAGTTATAGATGCATCCAACATAAACAAGAAATAAACAATGGCAAAGTATGATAGATCAAATATGTGAATTTATAAAGAAATTGATTGTCTTTACAAAACCAATACTTAATCAAATGAGAAGATGAAAGCGATAAGTAAGATGAAATGAAAGGAGTCAAGCCGCAGAGTACAATCTCTTGTCCTCTTTGGCTCAATTCTGGTTCGTGTACAACCACTTATGGAAGAATTGGAAGAAATGTCTCTCTCGAGCTCAACTTTCTCCGCTCCTTGATCGGCGATGGTGGTGGTTCTCTTCCCTCTTGTTCTTCTTGGCACCACAGCACAACTTTAAAAATCTAAGATTCTAAACTAAGACTGAGCTAAAAACTGAGAAAAACTCTTTTCGAACTGAGGCTTAACAACCCTTTTCATCTCATGGGATTTCTTCTATTTATAGGCGTCGGTCTTCTCTAACTTGATGATGGGCAGCATTAAATTCCATACCCTGGTCAGCCGCCTGACACTAGATGCTTTTCAGACGACGTCCGCTGCAGGTGCCCATGCTTTCAAGTGGTGATTTGACACAAACAACCTGAATCAATGAATCTTCCTTGCGTTGAATCCCTTCGACGCATGCCACATGGGTTAGACTTTGCCTGCAACACGTTTCTTAATCATGTGTTAGTCTTTTGTTGAGATCCTACAATATCATGTGTTAATGCCATAGTATTTTAGTAATAAACATTATTTTGCATGAGTTTGATAATGTTCGAGTAATTCCATGCGTTTTCTCTAAAAATGATGAGATTTTATCATAAAAGACCCTAGTTGTTCCAACTTTTGATTCACAATAACTTGTATTTCTACAAGTTATCACACCCCTAAATTTGAACAATGCTTGTCCTCAAGCATTCCATAAATAATTCTTTGTTATCTCCATTTTATTTAGTGTGCAGTGTTCACCTCTCATCATATTCACTTATAAGCTTGAGACTAGAGTTTGGAAAATGTAACGCAGGTTGATCTTTTCTAAAAGGAAGAATGTTTTATTTCAGGTGTAGCAAGCTTTTCATCAACAACTTCTTTCGTTTCTCAAAACATTCTCACTTTTTCTAAACCAGTAATGTGTTAGATGCTTTTTAAAATAGATGCCAGTTAAAAAGAAAAAGTATAAATTTTCGATTACTTATGTGTTGTTCTGTCCCACTTTTGTTTTGGCTTGCCCCCATGGGTGTCATGCGAGCATCCAACTACGGGTGAGAGCCCTTCACAACTAAACTCATATCTAGCATTCATGCGTTTCAAGATACAGCTTCTTTAAACTAGATAGAGGAGTTTTGGGATGCATTGGTCTAGGAGACTTAACTTCGTTTTGGCTTGCCCCCACGGGTGTCATGAGAGCATCCAACTACGGCTAAGTACCTGTTCCAATTTTTAACTCATGCTAATTTGAGGTTTTTCTTTTAGAGTAATGACAGAGGAGTTGCGTTTAACATCTTTCTATTTTGTTTCCTTTCTTTTTGATGTACTCGATCAATGCATCTTAATTCGGATTTCCCTCATCCCCAACTTTGGAGATCAGCTAAATCCTCATTGCTAAAAGAGAAATAAAATTTCGAAAAGGCTTTGAGAGTTTCGAAAGGAGTTTTGATTTAAAGCTTGTATACGTTAGAAAGAAAACATGTAGTCTTTTTAGAAAATTTCAGGCTTTGTTGATTTTCCTAACGCCTACTCTGTACTTATAAATTTCATATTGCTAATATCATTGAAGCAAAACAACACACAAGACTAGAAAAATAGCTAAAGAACAAAAAAAAAGTATGCTAAGGACAAAGCAAGGGAAAAAAATGATAGAAATTTCATTCATTTTCATTGGATAACTGATGGAATAAACAAACATAGCAAACAAATACAAAAGATTAATATATAAAACAAAGTACAAAGTAACCAACACCCCGAAACTTATTGTGCTGGCGTGTCATCCCTGCGTTCTTTTGCAGGGTCTTCATCCATGAAGCGCAGAGGGTTCCTAAGGTGAGTAGGTAGCAATGGCAAGGCAAACATTCCGACCAAGACCTGATTAATATACTGCGTTATGTAGACAAACTGGACTTGCATTCTTCTTGTTTGCTGCCACAAGTAATCCCTTAGAACCCTATTTTGTTGTTGAAGAGTTTCAATGGACGCGGGCAGTGGTCTGAGTTGATCACTAATGAAAGTTTTCAACTCGTCAATATCAATGCGTGGTTGTGGCGGTGTTGCCTCTTCAGTTCTTTCAACTGGGTCTTCAATATTTCCTGCATTACTTGACACTAACTCAGTTGGTTCAAAAATGATTGAAGGAGGTACAAAAGTTTGAATTGGAGCTGGTAAGGGTGAAGGATGGGAACTAGGGATTTATTGATCTAAATTGGTAGTCTCGTGCTGCGTTGGATCAAGAATCCCTTCTTGCGGGGCCAAAGGTGAGTTTGGGAGAGGGATGTTTAGGTCTGGTCGCGCTTCTTCATCAGTAAACGCATGCTTTGCTTCGTAATCTTCATTCTCCAAAGCTTCATTGTTGTGTTCAATTACCCAGACGCGTCTTCTTTTGGGGGCACGTTTGGAGGGTTGAGGTCTAGCTGCCGCGTCCTTGCAAGGTAGGGCAGGTTGGTGCGGTGAACCGTGAAGAAGATGCCTGATCAACTTGATATCCATCAGACCATCGATTTCCTCATAATCATCCCCAAGAGGGATGCCCCCGCGTTCACACAACGCACAGATCAGCCAAGGGAAATAAAGTTTTCCTCTTGGTTTGGCTTTAATGGATTTGATCTGGTCCCTTATTATCCTCCCTGCATCTAGAGAAATGTGTTGCATGATACAGTAAGTAGCTAGGACGTGTTCTCTTGATAATGTCTCATCATGCGTTGTAGGCGTGATGCTTTTCTTAATCAAATAATACCACAAGTTTGCGTCTGGTTTCAGATTCCTGGATGCTAAGATCTTTACTCCATTTCTTGATGTTTGCCATTTGCTTCTAGGTTTGGCCACTACTCTTAACGCATCTTCTACTTGGTTTGGAATCGGATGTTCTGAGATGCGGTTTCCCTCTGCGTCCGGGTTACTTGTAATATTGAACACTTCATTAATTTTATCAGCTGAGAGGCGCACCAAAACACCATCAACGAACGTCGTACTTCTCTCCATATCAAACTCACTACTATAAAATTGGCGGATAAGGTTGGGCCAAATTCTTGTATGCCCAACGCATAGCTGACCCCAGCCCTTTGCTTCCACAGTTTCGGTTATATATGGTGGCAATGGGTTACGTTTGGGAAAGAAGCCCTTCTTGGCAAGAATGTCACTAAACTGGCGCTTCCTCCCTTTGGTCTTTTTAGGTAACGCGTCAGTCACCTTGCGTTTGCCCGCCTTGTGTGCTTTGGTTTCCCGCGCCAGCTCCCTTAATTCATTTTCCAACTCTTTTTAGAGGGCTGACTTCCTTCACCTCTGCCTTGTGGGCTGATATTGCTCCAATTCCTTTTCTAACACTATAGGCCTTGAGCAGCTCTTGTACATTGCACCCTCAGAACCAGATGCATACTGCACTTCTTCATCTTCCAAAATTAATTTTCTTTTTCTCATCACTCTCTTTGCTTTCGATGGCCCTTCATCCGCCTCAGATCCGCCTCCAACTTCCCTTTCTTCCTCTTCTTCTTCTTCTTCCAACTCTGCTTCAAGCATCATCGCATAACACTCCGCTTCATCGATTTCAAGTGATGCGTCGGTTGGGTCAGGACGCATCACTTGTTCCTCTTCTTGGCCCTGATACAAACTTGCCAAGATTGCTCCGAAAACTTCTTGCTCGTCTCTTCGAGCCAATTTCGCTAGTTCCGTGTTGTTTCGCTCTGATGCAGGACTATCAGAGCTGGGCTTGGGGGAGTGATTGGTGGGGTGCTGGATGGGGTATGCGTCGACTCGGAGATGAAATGATAATGGGTGAACGCGGCAGAAGGGTTTGGTTAGCTCCTTTTACTTCAATAGGGTAAATGGTGGCTAATGGTTGGATGGATAATGGGGGAAGTGGACGCACTGCGGGCGATGGTGCGTTGTGTAGATGAGTGGGAATACGGGTTCATGCATCGCCACCCACCGACGTCAATATTGGTATGAACGGTGGTGGGTAGGCCTTATGTAGGTTGGTAGCTGCGGAGGAAGAAGAATGCGGCTGCCTCAGTTTGGTGGGAGTTTTGGGTTTAGGTTTTGCTGGTGGTTTTGAGTTTTTGGTGGGTTTTAGAGGATTCCGGGTTTGTGTGGTTTCGATGGTTTCGATCGAGATGGTCGTTGGGATGTAAAGGAAGGCCCACTGTCGCAAGGCTTGGTTGGAAAGGGGTTTTTGAGGTTCGGCGAGGGTTTAGAGGGTGAGGTGACATTGAAGCAAACGAAGATGAGAAGGAATTTACCTGTGACATGCCTCCGTAGCTCATTGATTGGTTTTAGCTGTCGGATGCTAAAGACATTGTTGCCAAAGAATGACTGGAATAACGGGCTTGATCGAAGGGCGGTGAAGGCTTCGGGAGCTAGGTTTTTTTTCGAAGAAGGATTTGAAGGAGATGAAAGAAGAGAGAAGATCGAAGGGTTGCACGTTTTATAGGTCGATAGGAGAGAGGGTGTTGATGTCAGGCAGTGCTTGACATCCGTATTTATTAAGAAGATGAAAGGACGTGCCTAGGGTTTCTAGGCAATCGAGTGTTTTGTGTTTTCGAGATGCATCCTTTCGGTTTGAGCCATGTGTTGGCTTAAGTCCAATGCATCAATTTTATTCCCATCCTAAGCTTCTTCCGATTGTTCATAATTTTTTTTTCTTTTTTATTACTTTTATTATTTTTTTAGAAAAACAAATATAACTCTTAAATAAGAAAGCAATAACAATCATCAAACAACTTATAACGTAACGCAAAGACAAGCAAACAATCAGAATAAACTCAAACTCAGTGATAAAATACACAATGCAAAAGAAATGAAGATAGAAGAAGCGTCCCTGGAATATGTGTCGATGTGAATGCATGAATGCTTCGACGCAAGCCTTAGTTGGCTTTGCGTAATACTAGGGATGACTTTTTTCATTCTACACCATCTTCAAAGTAGGGCTTCACTCCTTGCCAATTTACCTTGAACGTATTTGTGCCATCCTCCCGCGTCAACTCTACTGCTCCTTTGGTATTCCCTGGGGTTTTTGTGCTGTTGGGCAAGACTCCAGGCTACCGATTCTTCAACTCACTCGCAATCTGCCCCACTTGTATCTCCAGAGTTCTGATGGAAGACGCCTGGCTTTTTAGCAGTGCGTCGTTCTAGGCGATATACTCCTTTAAGAGGTTTTCAAGCGAAGATGTTGAACTCGATGCATGACCTCTTCTATTAAACGGTTGTTGGTGCGGCTGCTGCGTTGGCTAGAATCCAGGCGGTGGTCCTTGCCTCTGCTGCTGGTTTACCCCTGAGTGGTGTGGCTTCTGTTGATTACCTACCCAAGAGAAATTTGGATGGTTCCTCCATCCGGGATTATATGTGTTTGAGAATGGGTTATTTTTAATAAAGCATACCGATTGCGGATTTTGTGGGAAATCAGAGTAGGAATGGGGATCTCCACAGCCTATACAGCTAACCATGGGTTGTACGAATGTTTCTACCTGATTTACCTTTTGCGGGTTTGATGCGTTCCCAAGTGACATATTCTACAAAAGGTTTGTCATAGTAGCCACTTGTTCAGAGAGTGTGGCTATTGCATTAGAGTCAATAGAATTCACATTCTGAGATCACCTTTTCCTTTTTGCTCTTGCGTCGTAAGTGTCATCCACCCATTCCATATTATGTTTGGCTATGCAGTCCAGTATTTCCTTAGCTTCATTATAAGATTTGTCCATAATGTCGCCAGTTGCAGCTGCGTCGGCTGCCATTTGAGACGCTCTGTTTAATCCACCATGAAAGTTTCCATATGGATGGTCAACGGTAATCCATGATTGGGGAAATTCTTGACTAATCCTTTAAAATGCTCCCATGCGACGCTCAAGGTTTCAGCTTCTTCCTGATCGAAGTTCATGATCTCTCTCCACCTCCTTATGTTTGTGGTGGGTGGAAAGCATTTCTACATGAATTTCTCCATCAACTTTTCCCAGGTTGTGATCTCACGAGGCTCCAAAGAACTTACCCATTGCTTTGCATCGTCACGCAAAGAATATGGGAATAAAGATAGCCTGATAGCTTCTAGGGTGATTCCAGGAATCACAAATGAGTTACACATCTCCAGGAAACGTTTCATGTGGGCATGAGGGTCTTATCCCCGAGCACTTCCAAATTGTCTAGCTGTTTGGATCATTTGTAACATCACAGATTTCATCTTAAATCTTGTCCCATCTAGCGTTGGATATATGATCCCTGGTGAGAAATCATACAACCTAGGAGACGCATACTCCCGCATGGGACGCGTACTACTATTTGCCATTATGATAGGATTTTGCCCAGCGTGGGCTGACTGTTGAGCTAAGTTTGGATTCGCTTGTTCATCCGCCATTTGTTGTTGCCCGGTTTGTTGCCTAAGCAGTTGTTGCCTTAACCTACGATAACGATTAGATCGATTTCTTTATCAGAAGGTCCTTTCAACTTCGGGGTCGTATACAAGTTCAGGAGTTCTCTCTCTGCTCATAAACGTCTACAAGCTTCGGCTTAGCTCGTAATACTTCCTCAGCTGAAGTTTTCCTACAAAAGATACAAGCAAAATTTCTTGTTAGTTTTATTGCTGAATCCCCGGCAACAACGTCAAAAACTTGTTTGTTGATTTCGTGATTCGAGCTTACGAGTGTATTATACAAAATAATTGGAAAAATAAGTGTAAATATGAATGATGCATTGATGCGTTTATGATGCGTTAATAACACGTTGATGCATTAGTGATGTGCAACAGAACGCTTGACACTCCTCTGTTGACATTCAAGTTTTTCTGAATCAGATCTAAGTATAAATCCAACTCAGGTTCCTGGTAAGTCCAGGGTCGAACTCAGGGATTCAGATTAAAGCTAACGTAGACCTTGCGTTGTAACTGTTGTAGAGATATCCTAAGTGTATGTAGAAATGAGTTATTTACACTAAGCTGCTGTGTGTGTATGCAAGAAGATACAAAAGGGTTAAGTAGAGAATGATGGGTCGTGTGAAAATGGAGTTTAATGCATGTGATATGCATCGATCTAAGTTGGATGTACACAAACAAGAATATGATGCGAATGAAATGACTCATTTATCTCCGTTTATGCGTTAGACTCTATTCGACGCTTCTCAATGCGAATATCATACAATACCTATCTCTAGGATGTATGCATCAAACACAGGATGCAATAAAACAACAGTGCGTCTATCTCTAGATGTACTAAGCGTTTCTAACTTGATGTTGGCTTACTTATTCTCTCAAATATTTTAAGCTAAAGATGCCTTTACCAATTGATTTAGTTGGCTTAAGCGTTCGAAATGGAATTTTGCATGAAGTTATAGATGCATCCAACATAAACAAGAAATAAACAATGGCAAAGTATGATAGATCAAATATGTGAATTTATAAAGAAATTTATTGTCTTTACAAAACCAATACTTAATCAAATGAGAAGATGAAAGCGATAAGTAAGATGAAATGAAAGGAGTCAAGCTGCAGAGTATAATCTCTTGTCCTCTTTGGCTCAATTCTAGTTTGTGTACAACCACTTGTGGAAGAATTGGAAGAAATGTCTCTCTTGAGCTCAGCTTCCTCTGCTCCTTGATCCGCGATGGTGGTGGTTTTCTTCCCTCTTGTTCTTCTCGACACCACAACACAACTCTAAAGATCTAAGATTCTAAACTAAGACTAAGCTAAAAACTGAGAAAAACTCTTTTCGAATTGAGACTTAACAACCCTTTTCATCTGATGGGATTTCTTGTATTTATAGGCATTGGTCTTCTCCAACTTGATGATGGGCAACATTAAATTCCATATCTTGGTCAGCCGCCTGACATTCATATGCTTTTTAGACGTTGTCCGATACAAATGTCCATGCTTGCAAGTGGTGATTTTACACAAACAGCCTGAATCAATGAATCTTCCTTGCGTTGAATCCCTCCGACACATGCCCCATGCGTTAGACTTTTCCTATGACACGTTTCTTAATAATGCCTTAATCTTTTGTTGAGATCATGCAATATCATGCGTTAGTGCCACAGTATTTTAGCAATAAACATTCTTTTGCATGAGTTTGATAATGTTCGAGTAATTTCATGTGTTTTCTCTAAAAATGATGAGATTTTATCATAAAAGACCCTAATTGTTCTAACTTTTGAGCCACAATAACTTGTATTTCTACAAGTTATCATCTCTCGAACCAGGAGAGATAACGTCATGGGAGCAAGTTGTGAAGAAATTTATGATGAAGTATTTCCCTCCCATAGAAAATGCTAGAAGGAGGAAATTGATCACCAATTTTGAACAAGAAGAAGATGAATCGTTCAGTGACGCATGGGCGAGGTTCAAGAGACTAGTACGCGACTGCCCACACAATGGATTACCAGCTTGCCTCCAATGGAGATTTTCTATCATGGACTCAACTCTGCATCGCAGACAGCTGCCAATGCGATAGCAACAGGAGGTCTTCTGGACAAAACATATGATGAAGCAAAGAATATTCTTAATCGCATCTCGAAAAACCATGAAGACTGGCAAGAAAGCGATCAAAGAACAAAGCCCAGAGAAGGTAATACGAGTAATGGTGCCATCGCATCATTACAAAATCATATGAATGCGATGATAAACTTATTGCAAGGCATCACAATAAACAATTCAGGAAAGTACAACTACCTCTGTTTCCTCAAAGACTGAAAAAAGAAACATAACGATGAAGGCCAATATCAGCGCTTCTTGGAAGTATTGAAACAATTGCACATCAATATTCTATTCATAGAAGTGATAGAGCAGATTTCGGTGTATGCAAAATTTTTGAAGGACATTGTCTCGAAGAAGAGAAGCACGAGAAGATTCACCACGGTGGCATTGACACAAGAATCCGACACTTTAATTCCACCAAAATGCGTGACCCAGGCAGTTTCACAATACCCTTCTCAATAGGAGGAATCTATATTGGTCAAGCATTATGCAATCTTGGGGCAAGCATAAACTTAATGCCCCTTTCAATTTTCAAATGATTAAATGTGGGACAACTAACACCCAAAACGGTGACTCTTTAACTCGTCGATAGATCCTTGGTGCACCTTGAAGAGAAATTAAAGGATGTCTTGGTAACAATAGACATATTCATTCTACCTGCAGACTTCATTATCTTAGATTATGAGGATGATAAAGATGTTCCAATTATATTAGGACGACCATTCTTGTCCATTGGTCGTGCTCAAATAGATGTGCACAAGGGTGAAATCACAATGAGCGTCAATGGAAAGAAGCTCAGGTTCAATATTATAGAGGCAATGAAGTTCCCAGACGAGGAAGGCTTATCAGATTCTGATGATGAACATACTTGCAAAAATTGGGAGTCCGAAGAAGAGAATGAAGAAAGAGAGGATGTGACAGCATCCATAGAGACTAGCCATGCGATAATAAAGATGTTGAAGAATGATGAAATGCTAAATTCGGATGAAGATAGAAAAGCACAAAAGCCCTCTTTAGAGAAACCACCTATATTAGAACTAAAAACTCTACCAACCCACTTGAAGTACATATTTCTCGGTCAGAATGAAACCTTACCAGTCATCATATCCTCTGTGTTACCTGAAGAAAAAGAAACCGTGCTGATCAGTATTCTAAAGAAATATATTAGAGCAATCGGATGGATGCTCGCAGACATCAGAGGTATTAGCTCGACGTATTGCATGCATCAAATCCAGCTGGAAGAAAATCAGAAGGGCTCAATAGAACCTCAACGTAGACTGAACCCTGCGATGAAAGAAGTTGTCAAAAAAGAAATCATCAAATGATTAGATGTCGGCATTATCTACCTTATCGCAGATAGCATGTGGATTAGCCCCATGCAATGTGTTCCCAAAAAGGGTGGGATGACAATGGTTCCTAACGCAAACAACGAATTGATCCCCATGAGGACCGTCACGGGTTGGCAGATTTGTATGGACTACAGGAAACTCAATGCGGCGACAAAGAAAGATCATTTCCCCTTACCTTTCATTGATCAAATGCTCGACCAATTAGCGGGGAATGATTATTTCTACTTCTTTGATGGGTACGCAGGCTATAACCAAATTATAATCACACCAAAGGATCAAGAAAAGACCATGTTCACATGTCCATATGGAACGTTTGCCTTTCGTCAAACTTTTGGATTATGCAATGCTCCCAGTACGTTTCAAAGGTGTATGATGGTGATCTTCTCCGAGTACCTTGAAGACTCGGTTGAAATCTTTATGGATGATTTCTCAGCCTATGGGCAAACATATGAAATCTGTCTGCAAAACCTAGAAAGAATACTGAAAAGATGTAAAGAAACTAATCTGGTGTTGAACTAGGAAAAGTGCCATTTTATGGTCAAAGAAGGAATTGTGCTCGGGCACAAGGTTTCAAGGAATGGGTTAGAGGTGGATAAAGAAAAAATTGAAGGTATAGAAAAACTTCCACCTCTAGCGAATGTTTAGCTTTGAGGAGTTTTCTAGGAGACGCGGGGTTTTACAGAAGGTTTGTGAAAGACTTTTCCAAATTTTCTCGACCTTTGAATGCGTTATTGGAAGTTGACACCCCCTTTTGATTTCGATTCACACTGCCTTACTACATTCAAAGCACTAAAGGACGTGTTGACTACAGTGCCAATTCTGATCGCACCTAATTGGGCAAAGCCATTCATGATGTGCGATGCAAGTGGATATGTGATGGGGGATGTGTTGGCATAAAAAGTAAAGACAATGTTACACCCCATCACATATGCTAGTAGAACATTAAACTCCACTCAGGCGAATTACACCACCACCGAGAAGGAAATTTTACCGGTGATTTTTGCGATCAAAAAATTCAGACCTTACTTGTTGGTGTCAAAAGTGATAGTCCACACAGACCACTCTGCAGTAAGATATTTGATGACCAAAAAAGATGCGAAGCCTAGACTAATCCGATGGGTTCTCTTACTCCAATAATTTAATATGGAAATACTCGACCGAAAGGGAACAGAGAACCAGATCGTTGACCATTTATCGCGATTAGAGAATCAGGAAGTGGATCGCATCCAATCGAATGTGAACGCCTCATTTTCTGATAAGCAATTGCTTAAGATTGAAGAACTACCCTGGTATGCGGATATTGTCAACTTCTTGGTCTACAATCAATTCCTTGAAAACTTCACATCCCATCAAAAGAAAAGCCTCATTCATGAATGCAAATTTTACTACTGGGACGATCCAAATCTCTATAAAAGGGGACCAGACCAGATGTTGAGACTCTGTGTTCCAAAAACTACTTTCCATCGCATATTGTTTCAATGTCATGAATCATTATTGTACGCAGAATGTAATCTTATGCGTCATAAACTTGTAACGCAGATTTTATGTGATGATATGTGATACTACTTCTAGATATGCGTTATTAACAAATGTTCTTGTACTATGTTGTGCGTTATCACAAGTTTCCTTGCATTGAAACCAAGTATAATTTCACCGCAAGTTTCTCGATGTGATTCGAGGTCGAACACAGGGAATTTTTTAGGTTATTGCATTATGTTTGTGATATATGTGACCAGGGGTTTTTCAATTTATAAAAGAATTTGTGTACAAGTAATTAAACATGCGATAAAGTAAAGCAAAGCGGTAAAAATGCAATAATAACATAAATTGTGTTAAAGTAAATTGCGTTAAAGTAAATCTAAGCTAAGATGATACAGATACAGGTTTCATGATACAAGATGCTGAGGTCAAGGCTGGCTGTGAAGATTATGCAAAGATCGTGTAATGCGGTGACAAGTCTTATGTACGAAGCAGAAATAGAAAAGATAACTAATATAAACAGCGCAAGTTCCTTAATTGCGTTAAAGATATAAGTACTGTTTCGATTTTCCCTTGGTGTACACCTCTCGGTGATCGGCCACGTTCCCACATCTCTGTGGAAAAACAGGGGTGAACGTAGTGAACGCAAGGCTGCTTCCATCTCTGGAAGTACTACTTGATTCAGTTAACACATTCTTCTAACCTTCTCTCAACAGATCAGAATGACATCTTCACTTCTACTCTCACAGGTGAAGATGTCGTCTAGCATGCCTTAGCTAAACACATTTATCTCTTTAGCACAGATTAAGTTACTCGTTTAATCCATATTAATTACCAAGGTATTAAGAAAACTTCATGGAGAAAATGATTAATGGAGGAGCGGAAATAGACAAAGAGGTGGTAATGAAAGTGATGGAAACATTCAATAAAACTATTTAGCGTCTGATACATGATTTGTGAATGAAGAGATTAAGAAGATGAAATACACTTGATGAAATAGAGTTAAAAACAAAAACAAATAAGCGCCAACGTCTTAGCGCCGATCTGGATGGAGATTTTCTTGCCGACGTGGATGAAGAGAACGGATGGATGAGCTTCCTTCTTAGGCTTGTTAAATCGGTAGCAGGGATCTAAGCACAGAGCTTCACAGCGAAGATCTGGCAAATTCGCACTAAGACTCACCTCTCGGCCTTGTCTCTTCTCTTCCTGGATTTCTTCCGATCAGTACTCAGCTCAGCCTTTCTCTCAATAATCCAGCAGCAATTAGCCCTCGTATCAATTATACCCATATCAAGTATATCTTCTCTGAATTCTATGGGGGTATTTATAGGTGAAAAGCTTTGACTCTTGGCTTATGGACCCCACTTCTTGTTATGGAAATTCCAAAGATAGAGGAACAATATTCCTTCTGTTATACAATCAGACCATCAAATCTGCACAACGGTTAGTTGTACACGTGTCACAATCCTCCGCGTTTGCATCGCTCAGGTGCATCTTTCGATCGGTTGCTCGCATGCGATGTTGTTTTTATTACCACGTGCGGTTGAAATTCAGCTTTGGATCGACTGTCGCATTGCACTGTCATTGCATTAATCGTCTCTTCATTGTTGATTGACGGGCACAATGTGACAGGGATGCGTTGTTCAGTTTCTTGTTGAGCCTTGATCGCAAGCGGTGACTTGGTTTCCTGCAAAACAGAGTAAAAATATCCTCTTCTACCATCTTGACGGTGTTAGTGGATGTAATTGCGATAATTCATAATTATTGTATTTCTGAGCTAATTTTCATACAATCGACGCATATTCCTTCTCTTTTGGTCGCAATATCTAAATAAGGCAATATAAATAACTTGTATTTCTACAAGTTATCACACCCCCAAATTTAGATATATGCTTGTCCTCAAGCATATCTTCTACTAAGGCAATAAAGCTAAATTTCTCTCCTATATTTCTGCATCAATTGGCTGCTCCGAATGTTACATTTAGGCAGATTTCTTAACAATGCAATTTCCTTCTATCCTTGCTAATTCTAAACAAAGCCCTACTTTATTCTTCTATATAACAAAATTCTGCTCAAAGATGCTTTTCTAGTTTTTAAAATAGAATGTTTATCTCTTCTTTGTCAAAACAACTTGATATATCTATATGCGGTGGTCAACTCTGCGACATTTATTAGAGACTATTGGTCATAGTTACACTCTTTGTTTTTCTTTGTTCCCACTGGTGTCATGCGAATATCCAACTACGGTTGTGTACCAATTTCAACTTTAACTCATGATATTCACAGGAGTTGTCTCTTACACTCTTTTATTTTCTTTCATATTGCATTGTTCTTGGAAACCCACCTTCGTTTTGGCTTGCTCCTACGTGTGTCATACGAACATCTAACTACGAGTAGGCTCATTTCACAACTAAACTCTTATCAGGTTGGGACAATTTTGAAGTTTTCCCTTGCGCTGACATTGGAGTTTGGCATAATATATATATATATATTATATGTTTTATTTATTTATTTATTTTATTTATTTAACTCATTGGAGTTTGGCATAATATATATATATATATATATATTTTCTTGAACGTTGCATATTCTTGATCTTATCTGCTCAGACCTTCCCTACCTCCAAATTTAAAGATAAGCAAGGTCTTTATTGCGTTGTTTGGATGACTAGACAAACACTTAGAAAAAAAATTTCAAAAAGAAGGTTTGAGTAGAATTTTGAAAGATAAAAAGTAAAGTACTATAAACTAAGAATTAACTAAGTGTTGGTCAAAATTTACAAAGTATGGGAAATGTTTCTAAGTATAAACATATATTACATCATGGTAGCACAATGAATAACACAAAAGTAAAAGATCAGAACATCGCAAATATTGACAAAGAATGATAAAGAAAAAGGCACAGGCAAAAAGAAGAGAATATGTACTCATTTGTATTGAATATTAACAAAGTATACAACTAATTAAAAATTAATGCAATACAAAAATTGTTGCCTATACAAAGAATCAAAGAATATCATTAACTTAGAAAAATAATGAATTGAATAAAAATATAGAATGGCCGCAAAAAAAAAAAAATATAAAGATTATTGTTGAGGAGTAGGAGGGTCTGGAGGAGGATTTTGAGGTGGTATTGCAGGAGCTTCTTCAAAATTCAATTGCTGCCTGAGATGCGGAGGCACCATGGGACCATGAAGATATGCAGTGAGAAAATTAAAGTACTCAAGATTGCGTTATAAATATTGCGCTGAGTACTGATCAACGCCTCCCTTGACGTAGCAGCACTGCGCTGTATATCGTCAATTTGCTCCATTATCACATCAAACCTCTAGTTGAAGAAGGCTTGTTGTTGAGCGAAGAGTTGTTGTTGGGAGAAGAGGGACCGCATTTCAGCTAACTCTGCAGCCAAGGAGGGGATGGAAGGTTGTGCCTGTGATGTCTCGCTAGCATCGTTTTGGGGTTGGGCAGAGGTGCCTTCACCCAAATCGTGTGGTTCATCAATATGCGGCGGTGGAATGGAAGGTTGCGGTGATGAAGTTGCAGGTGAGTAAATTGGTGGGTATGCGGATGGAGAATTTGGAGTAAGGAGAAGGTTGATAAAATGCTCATGGAGTGAAGAAGAAGGTTGTGCGGGTGGGCTCAAAGGGCTTGGATGGCAGATTACTAAGGGTAAAGGGTCCAAAGGTTCTGGATCTTGCGTTGTTTCTTCTTGGATTTCCCTTTTCCCTTATCATCTCTGCGCTATCTCTTTGGCCTAGGTTCTTGCGGCGCATTGAGATCGATTGCGGGCCTCTTTAAGGGTAACTCTGGGTAATGCGGGGAGTCTTTGAGGAGTAGCCTCAGGATTTTGATATTGATGAGGCCATGGACTTCTTCCAGGGGTTCCTCCTCAATGCCTACGTCCAGTGACAGGCACAAACTTGAAACAGTCCATGGAAAGAAGTATTGTCCTCTAATGTGCCCCACAAAGCCTCGAATTTGACTTGCAATCAACCGGCCCACATCGATAGTAATGTCACGTGCTATGCAGTATGCGGCCATGACTCGATCCCTTGAAATGGTCTTGTCATGAGAAGTTGGGATCAACCGCTTTTTAACCAGATAAACCCAAAGCCTTGCCTTCGGAAGCAGAGTCTTGGACGCCAGGGTCTTGATGCCTTTTAAAGAAACCGACCACTTCAGGCCCGATTGCGTTAATACTCGCAGCGCATCTTCCAATTGTTGCTCCGTGGGATCATCAATAATTTTGTTACCCAGTGCATCCGGGTTATCCTTCATTTTGTATAGTTCATTGATGTCCTTTGCGCTGAACGGCACCACTTGCCCTTTTATGGTCACCACATCCCTGCCATGTAGCCGTCCATGGCAAAAGTCACACACTACCTTTTGAAAACAATGGCTGAACACTGGCAAAATGTGTCCTAGCCATTCTCCACAATCACGCTCATGATGAGGTCAGGTAGTGGCGTTGGTGCAGGGTAAAAGCCCATCTCCATCAACAAGTTGTCATTTTCTTTCTTTCTGGATGGACGTGCCTTTGCCAACGAGGGCTTGCTGCTTTCTGCGACTACTTTTCCCTTTCCTTTGGCCAATGCAAGGCAGGATTGTTTCCTTTGTTTTCTTTCTTGTTCCTTGCGTTGTTCCTTCTTCTCTCGCTCCGCGAGTTCTTTACCCTTCTTCTTTTGTAAGCGCCTCCTATTAGCTTCACGCTTCTTCTCCTTCTCCTCTTCTAATCTCTTTTTCTCTTCTTCCTTCTTCTTTTTCTCTTCCACTTCTTCTTCTCTTTCTTCTCTCTCGAACTCTTCTACAAACTGCTCGGAGGCCAGCAATAGACGTTGTTCCTCCTCGCTCCGCCTTATTTCTTCAAGCCTTGCGAGTTCATTATTACTGCGCATTTCCTCATCTTGCAGTCTTCTTCTGCGATTTCCTTCTACCATGATGAGCTTTGCACACTCCATTTTCTCCTTTTTCTCCTCCTCTTCTTTTCTCCTTCTTTCTTTCTCCTCTAATGCGATGAGCAGTCTTGCACATTCTCCTTGCGACGCCGCATCAAGGGTGTCACACCCTCTCCCAGACTACTGCTAGCTTAGTCAGGGAGATGGCATGAAGCCAACAGATATCATCAAGGGTGTCGTTGAACCTGATAAACATACTAATCTTAGATATAAAATACTTTACATGAACACAACACAACGGAATCCCTGAAAACCTTTAGACACACATGAAGTGCAGTCCTGACATAACTCGGTTTGGAAAATAACCTAATAGAGATATCACAACCAAAAACATATCCAACTGAGGTTTACACAACCACGACATCTAGTGCTTACACAACCATAAACTATCCAGTTCTTACAAAGACATTTACAATATAAACAGACACAATGTACAACTCCACCCACGTATGAATCTTGATCTGGAAACTTTTAGGAGAAAACAGATTTTCGCAGTTATCAGGCACCGGGAGCTCAATCTCTACCCGAAAAGTGGAAAACATTTTGAAAGAGTGAGCTACGAAGCCCAGTGAGTGACTAAATTTAAAACTGTAAATCCACAAATCAGAACATGTGATAAACCTTTAAACGTATAAATCTGTTCAATCAAAGCGTTAAACATAAACATGTAATGCTAAAATATTTCTCAAATGTTCCGCAAGTACGTCATTAAAATCTAGCAAGGCATATCAAGTATATAAAACATTTTAACTAACATGACAAATCAATGTTGTGTAGGGCACGCCCAGTACAACCAACGTTTACTAGCTCTACGATGTAGTGAGGCCCGCCCAGCACTCCCATCGTCTTTGTCGTAGTAGGGCCCCCCTAGCACTCCCGACAGCATCGTTGTCATGGAGTACACTGAACGTCAACAACGGAATATAACATGTGTGCACACGGTACCATATAGCCTCAGGCTCAATATCTCAGTCATGTAGTCAATAAAAGTCTCAGAAAGCCACATGAAAATATTAAAACATGCCTACTTATCTTTATCTCTCGTAAAACTCAAGCTTACTCGGTCTGCTCGTGAAAAACTGAAAATCTCTAACAGTGCTCGCTAATACATACTTTACCTTAAATGGTATTGTTTCAACTACTTTTCAGGAAGTCAATAATCACGTGCTCGTATATAAACTTCATTAGAAAATCTAAGCTCAAAACTTATGCTTGAAACCATCCATAGAAATCATGTATCAGTCATAAGTTCATATTCAAGCATGTAAACCATTTAAAGCATAAATTACAGTTTAGAAATCATTTTTGAAATTTGTTTTGTCACTCACAGTCTTGGCTAGTTCCCTGGTCTGTAGACTCAGCCTATTACCTCTTGGCCTGTCAAACAACCGAAACCGAACATCAGAACTATAAATCGTCTTGTCTTTCCATACTCATGAATTCTAAATTCTAGAAATAAAATCACAATTCACATTTTCTTTCCAGATTTTCCAGATTCAATACCCTAACTTCCAATACTCATAACTTCCTCAATACTTGACCAAAATTAATGTACTATATATTAAAATCTTCATTTTGGAACCCTCTACAACTTACCTGAAGGAATAAAAACGAGATTCCCAACGGAGTTGTCCAGAAATCCCTCGAACACAGAGAATACAGATTCGTGCTTCTCTGCTACCCTCTACCTTTCTCCTGAAATTAAACCTACTTCTAGTCACTTTTGGCTCACGAATTATTCATGAAAGTTATAGGAAATTGAATAAGATTTCCAACCAGACTCAATTGAGCTTCTAATACAACCTGTACACTCCAGAATGTTCGAAAAACCAGAGAAAAGTAGAGATCCTTCTGATTTGCACGAAAATTCTGTGCTCTGCTTTCCTTTTCAAAAACCATTAATTAACATCAGATTTAGCTTAAGCTTCCTTCATGAAATTTGTTAGAAAATAGATTAAATTTCAAGAAAGTAAGGCCTCACCTCTTAGTTCTTCTTGTGTAGCTCAAACCTACTTAAAAACCAGAGATGGGAAGGTTGAACCCAAATTCTTCTGTGGTTGTACTTGCATGAGCTTTTCCTCCCTTCTTCAACCTCCAACCTGCAGCAACTTCTTCTTCCTCTTCCTTCACTCTCTTTCTCGAAATGCTCTGGAAATATAATGGGAAATGATGGAGAAATGGGCTGAAATGATTGGGTTCTCACTTTAAACCCTAAGCACCGAATGGGTTTCCAATTTCTTTCATTTTCTTTTTTTTTTCTCCTTTTTCCTTTTCCTTTTCCTTTTCCTTTTCTTTTCTTTTATTTTCTTTTTCTTTGTTCCCTTTCTTTTATTTTCTTTATTTATAAATTCCAAAATTATTAAAGACAACTTCAACCAAAAGCTTTGCCATTTTCTTCAACAATGGAACAACAATAACTTAAATCCAACATCCTACAATGTGTGACAAAAGCAAATAATCCAAGAAAAGTCACGGGTTTACAACTTACCTCCCCCTTATGACATTTCGTCCTCGAAATTTAGAAGTCCTTAGGTGAAGAGTGTCGGGTAACTCCTCCTCATCTGGTCTTCTGACTCCCAGGTTGCCTCCTCCACTCCGTGATGTCTCCAAAGGACCTTCACGAGTGGGATCATTTTGTTCCTCAAAACTTGCTCCTTTCTGTCGAGGATCTGAACCGCTTCTTCTTTATAACTCAAGTCTTCTTTCAGCTCAACCAGTTGTGCTTGCACCACATGTGATAGATCTGGAATATATTTCCTCAACATGGACACATGGAAAACATCATGTATTCGGGAAAGTTCTGTTGGCAACTCAAGTCTATAGGCTGCTGGTCCAACTCGTTCTATTATCCGATAAGGACCAATATATCTAGGACTCAACTTACCTTTCCGCGAAGAACACCTCTCCACGGAGATAACTTTAAGAAAACCTGATCTCCAAATTGGAATTCTAAGTCTCTTCGTCGCTTATCTGCATAGCTCTTCTGTCGATCTTGAGCTATCTTCAGGTTCTCTCTAATCGACTTAATGTTGTCTGACGTAACTTGTACCAACTCAAGACCAACTAGCTTTCGCTCTCCCACTTCGTTCCAGCATACAGGAGTTCTGCATGGTCTGCCATACAAAGCCTCGAATGGTGCCATGCCGATACTAGACTGATAGCTGTTATTATAAGCAAACTCCATAAGTGATAAATGGGTATCCCAACTTCCCTTAAACTGAAGGACATATGCTCTCAACATGTCTTCTAAGGTCTGGATGGTCCTCTTTGACTGACCATCTGTCTGGGGATGAAACGCTATATTGAACTTCAACTTTTTCCCATTGCTTTCTGCACACTAGGCCAAAACTTAGAAGTAAACCTTGGATCCCTATATGAAACTATGGACACTGGCACTCCATGCTGACTCACAATCCTATCGATGTATAGCTTAGCTAGCTGATCTAGTGTAGACGTCGCATTAATCGGTAAAAACCACACTGTCTTGGTGAGTCTGTCTACTATGACCCATATACTATCATGTCCACCAGTAGTACGAGGTAATCCAAATAGAAAATCCATGGTAATATGCTCCCACTTCGCTTCCGGCACTGGCAGTGGATTAAGGAGTCCTCCTGGCCTTTGTCTCACTGGTTTAACCTGTTTGCAGATCAAACATTTATCAACATATTCGGCTATCTCTCGCTTCATACCAGGCCACCAATAAGTTTTCTTCAAAGTTTCGTACATCTTGGTGCTTCCTGGATGCATAGCGTAAGCTGAATTGTGAGCTTCATCTAGTATAGCACCTTTAAGCTCACTAATACTCGGAATGCATAATCTTCTCTACTTAACTATGGCTTCATCTGCTCTCAACTCAAATTCTACTTCTGAGCCTTGCTTGGACTTTGCAAGCATCTTCTGTAAATTACTATCTTTTGGCTGTCTTCTCACAATCTCTGCTACTAGAAAAGACCTAACCTGAAATTGAGCTAAAAGACTCCCTGAACTCTCTGCAGTCACAATCGCCCTGAAAACTCTTAACTCACTTAGCAAGGTTGCTCGAATACCACACAAGGCACTCTTTGGAAGTCTTGACTTCCTACTTAATGCATTGGCCACTACGTTAGCCTTACCCGGATGGTATTCAATGGTACAGTCATAGTCTTTAATCAGTTCTAGCCATCGCCTCTATCTCAAATTCAGCCTTTTCTGATCAAAGATATACTTCAGGCTCTTATGATCTGTGAAAATGTGGCACTTCTCACCAAATAAATAATGTCTCCAGATCTTCAGTGCTAAAACAATTGCTGCTAGCTCAAGATCATGGGTAGGGTAATTACACTCATGCTTCTTCAACTGCCTTGAAGCATAAGCTATTACCTTCCCTTCCTGCATAAGACACAAGCTAATCCTTGCCTCGAAGCATCACAATAAATCACATACTCCTTCCCTGTTACAGGAAGTGTCAGAATAGTTGTTGTCACTAATCTCTTCTTCAGGTCCTAAAAACTCTGTTCGCATTTATCCAACCACTCAAACTTAGCATTTTTCCTTGTCAAAGCTGTCAAGGGTAATGCTAATCGTGAGAAATCATCAACAAAACATCTGTAGTATCTGGCCAAGCCTAGGAAACTACGTACCTCTGTTGCACTAGCTGGTCTCTCCCAGTTGACAATAGTTTCCACTTTCTGCGGATCAACACTAACTCCATCCGCTAAAACTACATGCCCTAAGAACACTACCTGTTTCAACCAGAACTCACATTTGTTGAACTTAGCGTGCAATTGTTTATCACATAGTGTCTGTAGAACAATCCTCAGATGTTCCTTATGGGCTTTCCTGTCAATTGAGTAAACTAGTATGTCATCGATGAATACTATCACAAACTGATCTAAGTACTGATGGAAGATCCTGTTCATGAGGTCCATGAAAACTGCTGGTGCATTCGTTAAACTGAATGGCATCACTAAAAACTCATAGTGCCCATACCTCATCCTGAATGTTGTCTTAGGAATATCTGATTCCCTAACCTTTAACTGGTGGTATCCTGACCTCAAATCAATCTTAGAGAACACTATTGCTCCCCTTAACTGGTCAAACAAGTCATCAATGCGTGGTAGAGGATACTTGTTACGTATCGTGACCTTGTTTAACTGCCTGTAATAAATGCATAATCTGAGGGTACCAACTTTCTTCTTCACGAATAACACTCGAGCTCCCCAAGGCGATACACTAGGCCTGATTTATCCCTTGTCAACTAGTTCTTGTAACTGCACCTTCATCTACTTATGCTCCCCCGGAGCCATTCTGTATGGCGCCTGTGAAATAGGTGTTGTTCTTGGTAACAATTCAATAGTGAACTCCACCTCTTTATCAGGTGGAAAACATGATAAATCAGCTGGAAAAACATCAAGAAATTCGTGCACTACAGGAACATCTTCTGGTTTCAGCTTTTCTTCCTGCACCTCTACTATGTGTGCAAGAAACGTTGTGCAACCCTTTCTCAACAACTTCTCAACTTTCAGAGCTGAAATCAAACTCCTAGCTTAGTCAAGGAGATGGCGTGAAGCCAACAAACATCGTCCTTCTCTAACGATACCTATTGACCCTGCTGAATCGTTGAACCTGATAAACATACTAATCTTAGATATAAAATACTTTACATGTAACACAACACAGCGGAATCCCTGAAAACCTTTAGACACACATGTAGTACAGTCCTAACATAACTCAGTTTGGAAATTGACCTGATAGAGATATCACAACCAAAAACATATCCAACTGGGGTTCACACAAACACGACATCTAGTGCTTACACAACCATAAACTATCCAGTTCTTACAAAGACATTTACAATATAAAAAGACACAATGTACAACTCCACCCACGTATGAATCTTGATCTGGAAACTTTTAGGAGAAAACAGATTTTGGCAGTTATCAGGCACCGAGAGCTCGATCTCTACCTGAAAAGTGGGAAAACATTTTGAAAGAGTGAGCTACGAAGCTCAGTGAGTGACTAAATTTAAAACTGTAAATCCACAAATCAGAACACGTGATAAACCTTTAAACGTATAAATCTATTCAATCAAAGCGTTAAACATAAACGTGTAACGCTAAAAGCTTTCTCAAATGTTTCGCAAGTACGTCATTAAAATCTAGCAAGGCATATCAAGTATATAAAACATTTTAACTAATAGAATAAATCAATGTTGCGTAGGGCATGCCCAGTACAACCAACGTTTACTAGCTCTACGATGTAGTGGGGCCCGCCAAGCACTCCCATCGTCTTTGTCGTAGTGGGGCCTGCCCCGCACTCCCGACAGCATCGTTGTCATGGAGTACACTAAACATCAACAACGAAATATAACATGTGTGCACATGGTACCATATAGCCTCGGGCTCAATATCTCAGTCATGTAGTCAATAAAAGTCTCAGAAAACCACATGAAAACATTAAAACATGCATGCTTATCTTTATCTCTCGTAAAACTTAAGCTTACTCGGTTTGCTCGTGAAAAACTAAAAATCTCTAAACAGTACTCGCTAATAATCATGAGCCAACATAAATTGCGTTAAACTAAATCTAAGCTAAGATGATACAAGATACAAGTTTCATGATACAAGATGCTGAGGTCAAGGCTGGCTGTGAAGATTATGCAAAGATCATGTAATGCGGTGACAAGTCTTATGTACGAAGCAGAAACAGAAAAGATAACTAATATAAACAGCGCAAGTTCCTTAATTGCGTTAAAGATATAAGTACTATTCTGCTTTTCCCTTGGTGTACACCTCTCGGTGATCGGCCACGTTCCCACATCTCTGTGGAGAAACAGGGGTGAACGTAGTGAATGCAAGGCTGTTTCCATCTCTGGAAGTACTACTTGCTTTAGTTAACGCATTCTTCTAACCTTCTCTCAACAGATCAGAATGACATCTTCACTTCTGCTCTCACAGGAGAAGATGTCGTCTAGCATGCCTTAGCTAAATGCATTTATCTCTTTAACACATATTAAGTTACTCGTTTAATCCATATTAATTACCAAGGTATTAAGAAAACTTCATGGAGAAAACGATTAATGGAGGAGCGGAAATAGATAGAGAGGTGGTAATGAAAGAGATCGAGACATTCAATAAAACTATTTAGCGTCTGATACATGATTTGTGAATGAAGAGATTAAGAAGATGAAATACACTTGATGAAATAGAGTTAGAAACAAAAACAAATAAGCGCCAACGTCTTAGCACCAATCTGGATGGAGATTTGCTTGTCGGCGTGGATGAGGTGAACGAATGGATGAGCTTCCCTCTCAGGCTTGCTCAATCGATAGCAGGGATCTAAGCACAAAGTTTCACGGCGAGGATCTGGAAAATTCGCACTAAGACTCACCTCTCGGCCTTGTTTCTTCTCTTCATGGATTTCTTCCGATCAGTACTCAGCTCAACCTTTCTCTCAATAACCCAGCAACAATTAGCCCTTGTATCAATTATACCTGTATCAAGTATATCTTCTCTGAATTCTATGGGGGTATTTATAGGTGAAAAGCTTTGACTCTTGGCTTGTGAACCCCACTTCTTGTTCTAGAAATTCCGAAGATGGAGGTATTCCTTCTGTTATACAATCAGACCATCAAATCTGCACAACGGTTAGTTGTACACGTGTCACAATCCTCCGCGTTTGCGTTGCTAGGTGGCATCTTTCGATCGGTTGCTCGCATGCGGTATTGTTTTTATTATCGCATGCGGTTGAAATTCAGCTCTGGATCGACTATCACATTGCGCCGTCATTGTGTTAATCGTCTCTTCATTGTTGATTGACGGGTGCAATGTGACAGAGATGCGTTTTTCAGTTTCTCGTTGAGCCTTGATCGCAAGCGGTGACTTGGTTTCCTGCAAAACAGAGTAAAAATATCCTCTTCTACCATCTTGACAATGTTAGTTGGTGTAATTGCGATAATTCATAATTATTGTATTTTTAAGCTAATTTTCATACTATCGACGCATATTCCTTCTCTTTTGGCCGTAATATCTAAATAAGGCAGCATAAATAACTTGTATTTCTACAAGTTATCAATCATCCTATGGAGGGAATTTCGGCAGACAGCGCACAGTAGCAAAATTTTTGCAATGTGGGTATTACTGGCCCACTCTGTTTAAGGACGCACGAGAATACTCCATGAAATGCGATAAGTGCCAACGCACTGGAAGCATTTCAGGAAAAAAAAATGCGATGCCAATGAACATCATTTTGGAGGTGGAGCTATTCAACGTCTGGGGAATAGATTTCATGGGACCATTTCCATCGTCAAATGGTCATAAATACATTCTATTGGATGTCGACTATGTTTCGAAATGGATTGAAGTTGTTTCATGCATTGCAAACGATGCGGCAACAGTCTCTAAGTTCTTGCAGAAAAACATCTTTACTCGTTTTGGCACCCTACGTGCCATAATAAGTGACGAAGGGACCCACATTGTCAATCGCATTGTTAGTAAACTGTTGATCAAATATAATGTCCACCATAAGATCGCCACTGCATATCACCCCCAAACAAATGAACAAGTAGAGGTTTCTAACAGAGAAATCAAGTCAATCTTAGAGAAGGTGGTGAACCCATCGCTAAAGGATTGGGCCATGAAACTGGATGATGCCTTGTGGGCATATCGAACTGCTTATAAGACACCCACAGGCATGTCACCATATGCGTTGGTGTTTGGAAAGGCTTGTCATCTACCATTGGAACTGGAATAAAGGCGATGTGGGCAGTTAAGAAACTTAGCTTTGATCTTAACGCTGCAAGAGAAGAGAGAAAACTTCAACTACTAGAGCTGGAGGAGTGGAAATTATAAGCGTATGAGAATTCCAAAATTTACAAAGAATGCACCAAGTGATGGCATGATAAGTGTTGCGAGAAAAACCTCAAGACAGGTCAAAGGGTATTGCTGTTCAACTCTAGGCTACGTTTCTTTCCTGGAAAACTGAAGTCGCGTTGGTTTGGGCCTTTCATAATCAAGTATTCCTGCATGGAGCGGTGGAATTGACCAATGAAGATGGGACCAATGCATTTAAACTGAATGGACAAAGAGTAAAGATGTATCATGGAGGAGATTTCCAACGTGAGAAAACCTCCACTGACTTTTTATGATTGTCAACTGTTTTTTCCGTTCTTCTTTCTATCTTTTTGATTACATCATTTTGATCGAAATAAACAAATGTGATGGAGTAATGAGATAGGCTTAAAAAACACGATCGGTTGAGCTTATAAAAACTAATTCAGCCCATCGCAATTACAATATCAACCCATCACAGGAAAGGATGCGATCACAATGATGCCCATTCGCTGGGATGAGACATTCTCAACCATTAGGCAGAACCAACTCTTGGAACTGTACCTAACAGCCACCATTTTTCGGTCCAAAATCATTAATCTTTAACTATTTCGCGTAAGTGTGACCCCTCGCTTTCGGTGCCAGAGTCCCGCCCTAATGACCCACCGTAGGGAAGAAGTAGATTAGGACAAGAGACTTAGTTACCTTATCCTCTTACAGGAGATCAAATAAAGAAACGCGCAAAATTGCCATCCTTTAGGGGGACACTCCCAAGGTGCCTTGAGGCGATGCACAGTAATTTTATTCAACCTAACGAGGGAGACCGAAGGATATGCTATCGCACTTCCCACTCCCACTTACTATGAACACTCTCTCCATCCACCTTGATATTGACCTACCCAAACACCATTCGTTAAGGGGACACGCCAAAGGTGTAGCGAGGCCAAGAATAGATCTCACGGTGTGGACTATTTAGGAGAAATGTGAAAGGTTTAAGTGAAGCATCTACTGCCCCAAGTACCTCCCACTGAATGTTCTATCTAGGGGTTCATTAATCTAGACAATCCAGCTATTGATTTTAGTCTAAGTCATCTTTTTAAACTTTTCTTATAAACAACGTTTGTCTATGAAAAAATGGACAAGTTCAAGTAGTCACATTTAAACCCTTTAATAGACTGTCCTTAAATTGCATGCATGCATCAAATCTATCTAACTCACCTTTCCAGGTAAGTGTTTCCGTCAACTTAAATACCCCAGCCTAAACAGAACCCGCCTTAGACAAAAGGTCCCTTATAGATAGATTTGCTACACTTTAACCTTTTATTAGCCAGTTTAATCCTATTAAACTTATTAAAAGATTAAAGCCTTAGGGTTGCTAATCCTATTAGAAACGTGATCTTAGGTCTATGTGATCCAAGTTTTAAACACTTTAAAACCATGAATTAAACCTAAGTGAGCACGCATATCTTTCTTATTTTAGTTCTAATTTCTCTTTAACTTTTAAAAAGAAACAACTAAAAAACATTGCGCACAATGAGGTGTTTATAACATTTATAAAGTAACCTATGTGTCATGCTTCATGCAATGTTCAGTCATTACTATATATAACTTTTATATAATGCGTAATAACCAAGCAAACATGCTATCATTCTCACCCTTATACTATAACAATTATAATATAAAGATGATGCATGCCAATGCTTTTTATGCATGCATAAATATAACTCTTATATTATATGAAGCATGAGCATGATCTTACATAATTAAATCATGCTTTTCTAAATTATAACAATTACAATAAAGAGATGATGTATGATCATTGCATAACCTAAGGTGGGATTTACTATATGTGCATACTATATGACATATTAAAAATATACATCGAATGTAATAAATAAAGGATTAATGGACTGGGATGAGCCATTTCAAAAACCGGAATGAAATAACCCTATCTATTACATTTTTCATCAAGCAAAGAGGTTCACAAGCGAACTGGATCTTGAACTGCCAAGAGGACTCCATCGTGTAGTAAACGCCATAGGTAGACGATCGTCCAGCACACACTAGACGATAGAAGCAAAATTAAACGATCGCATAGACGACAACGAGGCTGTGAAGCCTGATCATCTATGTGATTGCTTAATGCGACCACAGGTAAACGATTTACCTTGCGTTACTAAGCGATTGTTTAGTTAGTTACTAAGCGATAAAGTTTGCTGGCCTAAACGATCGTCTAGTGCATGTGCACGTTAAATGATACGCGAGCATCCCATGGTCCACACGACCCGATACTCAGCGATCGCATACACGATCATCGACACGATGCGATCAACCTTTGATCGCGTACCCGATCGTCTACACAATGCGATCAACAACAATCATGTACCCTATTGTCTGCACAATGCAATCAACAGCGATCGCGTACCCTATCGTCTACACAATGCAATCAACCCTTGATCGCCTCTTTCCTCGAAAAACCGCAACGCTTGCTCCGATCTTCTTCATGAACGACTCAAACGAACTTTGAATACAGACTCGATGACGATTATCAATGCCCAAAAATGCAGGGGCCTTTACAAACAACCGCAAATGTAAAAGAATTAAATCAAACTGAGGATAACATCCACGAAAACATCCATTAATCCTCACATCCACAGTAATTTAACGATTAAACAGTGTAGAAATGCACCCTGTAATTCATTGCAACAATGAAATTGGAGTATCAGAACCTGGCTCTGATACCAATTGAAGGATCTCTTAATGAAGAGTTCCATGAGCGCGTTCAAATCGCTCCAATTTCACCGTGACCGAAATACACCATATACATTCGAACATACAGTTATGCAAATATATAGAATTAACGGCATGCTTTAAACACTAAAATGTAAGGGAATGAGCTCTCATACCATTCAAAGACGATCTTCAAGCTTTGGAACTCAACACAGCGGAAACCTTCTACCCGATCAACAAACGCCCAAAAAATGTGTCGGCTGCAGCAGAACGAACAATTGCAAACAAATGAACGCAGTGGGGACGACACCACCAGAAAAGAGCCCTTGGTATTCTCGGAGTGAGAACCCAAAGTGTGGTCTTTGGTGAGTTTGGTAAAGGTAGGAGGAAGAACTGATCGTGTAGACGATAAGCAAGTGGGAGAGAATAGGAAGCTATCGCATAGCTAGATGCTTATCATTTAGAAGAAACTACACGATCGTGTAGGTTTTACTGAACGATCGTTTAGGAAAAGGTATATGATCATTTAGCAAACACGACACATTATACGATCGTTTAGGAAAGCTATCTAATCGTTTAGGAATTAGCGTGCGATCGTTTAGGTGCTGAGCGACTATCGTATAAGCTCTCGACTTATGTGATCGTTTACGTTTCCACACCAATGCAAAAACCTTCCGATCTTTTCCGAACTTATTCAAAATGAAACAAAATTTCATTTTTATTCTTCAGTTACAATAATCGACGCTGTTTTCCCACTAACGCACGTCCGAGAGAGATTTTAGGTTAATTATCATATAATTAACCCATTAAATTAATAATAAAAATAATCATATTATATTTTTACCCTATAGTTTGATATCACATATCTACTATAGTAATTTCTCCTCTACTTGATATAAATCATGTTTATATCTAATTTCCTCCAAAATAATGTATCTTATACATTTAGTCAATTATATCATATATAATTAACCAATCCAATTATATCATATATAATCGAACTTCCTCTTGTCAATTTGAACATTTCAAATTAACCCAAACACTTATTCTCGACTTTATCCAAGCTACTTAGAGGACCTAATGGACCTGTAGCTCGAAGCTCCAACAGTCTGTGAATAGCTGACTAAACTCTTTAGCCACGAGATCCACTATTCGTTAATTGTTAGGCATTCCACTAAAGGTCAACAGCTAATCTCTTCTTACCATAGATATATTTCTGTGTCCAACGGATATAACCAATCATGAGTACGATGACCCTTCATAGATGCTCGTAAGTACAATTGGGCCAAATTATCGTTTTGCTCCTGTAGTTACATCTCACTCCTTAAGTACCACTGATTCCTCTAATGAACAATACAACATAGTCCAACTATGTGTGAACACCTCTCGGGCCAAGAGAAGGTGTGTGGCGCCACATCGTTAAAGCCCTGAATCAGCCCTTAAGGGAGCTATCTATCTACTTACCCCTGCCACAGGGAAAGAGTGAATTCCATTTTGTGTAGCTGAGTTCCCAGCTCCCAAATCAGACGAATCCCCAAAATGGTAGGTTTGAATCGATGACTTGGCCATTCGCACCCATACAAATCAAAGGACCACCCTCAATGGCAGAAGTTATGATAACTTGTAGAAATACAAGTTATTTATACTGTTTTCTTTAGATATTGCGGCAAAAAGGGAGGAAAGTTGCATCGATAGTATACAAATTGGCTAAGAAATACGAAAATTATGAAATGTCGTAAATACACCCATTAACACCATTGCGATGGTGAATAGAGTGTTTCAGTCTCTATTTTGCAGCAAATAAGTCACAGCATGCGTTAATGGCTCAAAGACAAAATAAACAACGCATCTACGTCGCATTGCGCTCATCCATCAAGAACGAAGAGATGATCAACGCAATGACGGCGCATGCGAAAATCGATTTTGAGCTTAGCGATCAACGAAATTTCAACCGCATGCGGTAGTCAAAAACAACATTGCATGCGGTGATCGATCGAAGATATGAAGAGCAACGCATTTGCGGACGATTCTGACAAATGTACAACTTTCAGTTGTGCATTTCTGACGGATTGATTGCGTAACAAAAAGGAATTTTCTACTCCGCCATTTCAGGAACTACCTTAACTATACAGTGGGGTCCACAAATTCAAAGAGCGAAGGCCTCGCCTATAAATAGCTTCTTCAAATTCACTGAAAGATATACATGTATACATAGAGACGTGCATATACTAATTCTGAGAGAGAGGCTGGTCTGAAGCGACTTTACAGAGTAAATCCAAGAGAAATACGGGACAAGGCCGAGAGGTGAGTCTCCAAGCAAGGAATTCTTCCAATTCCCAAAGCTGAAGCTCATTGAAAGGGTCAATTATACTAGGAAAGCAAGCCTGAGAGGGAAGCTTTCCTCTCTACCACGTTCATATGTCGGCAAGCATAACATCCGCTCGGGATCTGTGTCAAGACGTTGACACTTTTTCCGTATTTGTTTCTATCCTCTATTTCATCATCTGTATTCATCTTCTGTAATTCTTCATTCATAACATGTATCAAATGCTTAATATTAGAATTAAATGTTATCATCGTCACCATTATCATCTCTCTATCTCTTTCCATACTTTCATAATCCATTTTCTCCATGATGTGTTCTTAATCCTCGGAGTAAATAGCGAAAATTAAGTGAGTGAGTTAATTTGTGTTAAGGAATCTATTAAGTTTAGCTAAAGCATGCTTGACAGCATCTTCACCTATGAGAGCAGAAGTGAAGATGTTATTCCGCCTATCGAGAGAAGGTTGGAAGAATGCATTAACTAAAGCAAGAAGTATTTCCAGAGATGGAAACAACCTTGCGTTAATCACGTTCAACTATGTTTCACCATAGAGATATGGGAACGCGGCCGATCACCGAGAGGTGTACGCCAAGGGAAAGCGGAACCTTAGTTGCATCTTTAACGCAATTGACAAACATGCAATATTTTTACTCTTTACTCTTTCTCTTTTTGCTTCATTCATAAGGCTTGCCATCGCATACATTAATTCTTTGTACAACTTCACAGTCAGTCCTCGACCTCAGTATCATGTATCATGTATCTTGTATCATGTATCATAGTAGTTTAGGAATTTACTTTATTAATGCATTTTTACTTTCATCGTAATTTACATTTCTGTACAAACCAACATTCTTTATTCATTGTTAAAACCGGTCGCATCTATCACATAAGTATCGCATTAACAACAACAATCCCCGTGTTCGACCTCGAATCATTCTAAGAAACTTGTGTTGGAATTATACTTGGTTTTAGTGCAAGGAAACTTATGACACACACTACTTCACCACATACTACGAGCATATAACTATCAACGCATTCATATAGAACGTAGTATCGCATAAAATTGTCTTTGTCGCAAAATACTTGAGCACATATTTAGCACATCATTCATTTCATTCACAAGCCATGCGTTTGAGTTAGATAAAGATAAAAAGCATTAAAAGAATGTCATCAAGTTTATGGCAACATGAACTTGAATCATTTTTATCATCAATAGTGTGCATAAGTGATACAAAACATAACAGCATACCATACATCTCGTATCCTTACAAGTTTATGGCGCCATTGTCGGGGATTGGTAACGGTTAGTGTTGAATACTTTTGTGGTATGTTGCAGGACAGATCTCTACTGTACTGTTTGTTTATCGCGAAGAGCAGGCTGACGGTTTATGAGTACTGGAACCGATCCAAAATTTGAAGCTGACCCAAAGATCAAGCGTACTTTTTGCACGAGGGCACACCAGAACAGAATTAGGCGAAGAAGAGTCAATATGGCAAATAATAACGAGGGGCCCGAAGGAAATCAAGGGGCAAATCGGCCAGCATAAGATCCTGTCTTTCTTGCAGCTGACCACAACATCCCCATGAGAAACTATCTGGCACCCAATCTCTACGATTTCTTGCCTAGAATTTCATGACCAATGGTTGAGGAGAACGCACGCTTTGAAATAAAGTCGGTCATGCTCCAAATGATACAAAACACGGGGTAATTTGGAGGTCTACTGTGAACCCCGAATCCCAATTTCTCTGCTTGAGTATGTTCCCTATTGAGATTAGTGTGCTGAGTAGGTTGATGTGGAAACTAAGGTGAAATTGTAGAGAAAAGAGTGGAAATTAAAAGAAAAGAGGAAGTTTGGAAAGTTAACTTTTGGAAATTTGGCTAAGAATATAATTTTGTGTGTTAGAGTGGTGTTGATGCATTTTAAGAGTTGTTGGTGAAGGCATGCGGCTGAAGAAGGAAAAAAGAGATGATGCGTTGGAAGGCACACCGGTGGGCGAGGCATGCATGGAAAGACAGCCATGCGTTGAGTAGCCTCGACCAGCGCCCAGGCCATGCATCGAGCATCTTCGGCCAGCCCATGCGGCCAAGCACGCCCATGCGTCGAACGGCAAGCCTATGCAACACGCCTATGCATTGGTGGCCAGCACCATGCGCCTATGCCAAGAAAACCGTGCGAGTGAGCCATGCGTCAAGAATGGATGGTCACCCTATGCGTTGGTGAGGGTTAGCTCCTTGTGATGGCTAAGTTGAATTGTCATGATAGTGAATTGGCTTGCTATGCGTTGAGTAGAGGCTATGCGTTGCTTATGGACTAGGCGTTGAGAAACCAAGAGTTGGACACATACAAGGATGAAATCATCAGGATAACATCATCAAAACCATGTGTCTTCTTGGGAGGAAAGCCTTAAGCCTTAAGAATTTAAGGTGGTGGCATCAGATTGGAGGCCCATGCATTGGCAACATGGGAAGAAGACACTTAGCTTGCGATGACAACAACATTGCGTTGATGGGATGAGAAGGAGACACTTGGCCATGCAGCCAAGTAGGTGGTGTCAACTCCGGAGAAGGTTTGGACGCCTATAAATAGAGCCAAGAGACTTCATTTTTTTAGATCAAAACTCAGAAAATACCGATAAAATAGTTGGAGAGTGGAAGCAAACCTTGCGTTGGAGCCAAATCCATGCGTTAGACATAGAGGACGCATTGGACAGTGAGGTCTGAGGAGGATGTATCAACTTGAGACGAAGAGCTTTCCCAATTTACTCCTATGTTTGGAGTGATTCCAAAGCCACCTGAAAGCTCTGAAAGTCTAGTTTTAAAGGGTAGGGCTGCCAGAAGAAAAGCACGAAGGTATCAGGCTGGAAACTGAAAAGAAGACAGAAGGGTCAGGCTATCGGATCAATTTGGGCCAGTCTTGAAGATTCTGTGATTCCAGCCAAACCACGATAAGTTCTAAGCTTCAAGCAAGTTTATGGTAAGCTTCCTGAGATATTAGAACATGTTTGTAGAAGGAAGTATCTCAAAATAAGGTTTAGAACTATGAGTAATCTAAGCTGTAAATTGAATCTAGATTCTAGGGGTGAAAAGGGAGCCCGAGGTAGAAAAGGGAGTCTACTAGAGTGAAAAGCTCC
>NW_024064917.1:277058-305765 GCF_009727055.1 Benincasa hispida | reverse complement strand
AGTTGAGACCGCTATCCGAGTAGAGCAAAGTGTAGCGAGGGAAGATGTACTCCAGCCAGGTGAAGGACAGTTTAGAATGCCTGGAGAAATGCGAAGTAGGAGATTTAGACCCCCGTTCTCTGGAAAATTGGGTATAAGGAGCTTTGGAGGCATGAGCCAACAAAGTTCAAGTCGAAAGAGGTCAAGACCTGCAGCTGGACAGAGTGGTAGATCAGTATCAGGTCGTGCTAGCGAGTCAGTAGCTAGTACAGGGAGGAAACCACTTTGTATAAACTGTGGAATGCCTCATACAGGAGTATGTTATGGCAATAGGAATGTGCTCTTTCGGTGCGGACAAGTGGGACATTTCAAGAGAGATTGTCCTCAACTAGGTCATGGAGCACAGAGTGAGCAAAGAGGAGTTACATAGACTGTAAACGAACCTAGAGCGATCGGAACTAGAGGAGAGGGATCTGGTATAGCTAAGCAGAAAGGGGTAGCTGGATGACCCCAACAGCAACAGCTCAACAGCAGGGTAGAGTATACGCTATGACACACAGGAAGTGGAAGAGGCTCCAGATGTCGTAACTGGTACGATAACTTTATGTAATCAATCCGCTTATGCATTATTTGATCCTGGTGCTACGCACTCATTCATATCTAGCATGTGTGCATTACATATAGATAGAGTGCTTGAGCGTATGAATAAGGATTTGTTTATCTCTATGCCTGTAGGAGATACTCTAGTTGTACATGAGTATTACAGGAATTGTGAAGTAATTCTTGGAAATCAGAGTTTTTGGGTTAACTTGATTCCATTAGAATTACTAGAGTTTGATGTTATCTTAGGTATGGATTTCCTATGTAAACACTATGCCACTATGGACTGCTTTAAAAGAGATAGTGTTTAGGAAACCAAGAGAAAAAGAGATAACCCTGGTAGGAAATAAAAAAAATACTTCCAGGAAGCTTAATATCAGTAGTAAAGGCTAGGAAATTGTTGAGTAAAGGATGCGAAGCCTATTTAGCCTATGTAGCAGTTTCACAGGATAAGAAACTGAGACCTGAGGATGTACCTGTGGTACAAGAATTCTTAGATGTTTGCCCTGAAGAATTATCAGGCTTACCACCTGATAGGAAAATAGAGTTTACTATTGAGTTAGTTTTGGGTACAGCACCTATATCCCAGGCACCATATAGGATGGCACCAACGGAACTGAAGGAGTTAAAAGTTCAGTTACAGGAACTTGTAGATAAGGGGTACATTAGACCCAGTGTGTCGCCTTGGGGAGCGCCAGTCTTGTTTGTTAAGAAGAAATACGGTACTTTTAGATTATGCATAGACTATAGATAGTTGACTAAGGTGACCATTAAAAATAAGTACCCATTGCCTCGTATAGATGATCTCTTCGATCAGTTAAAGGGGGCCACGATATTCTCTAAGATAAATTTGAGATTAGGCTATCACCAATTGAAGGTGAAAGGCACAGATGTTCCAAAAACTGCATTCAGAATTAGATATGAACATTATGAATTCCTAGTAATGTCGTTTGGATTGACAAATGCTCCTGCAGTATTTATGAACTTGATGAATAGGATTTTCATCATTATCTGGATCAGTTTGTGATAGTTTTCATAGATGATATACTAGTATATTCTAGTAGTGTGGAGAAACACAAAGAACATCTGAGGATGGTGTTACAGATCCTAAGGAAAAAGAAGGTATATGCCAAATTTGGTAAATGCGATTTTAGGTTAAATCAAGTCGTATACCTTGGGCATATAGTTTCAGCTGATGGAGTTAGCATTGATTCCCAAAAGACAGAAGCAAAAGTTAATTGGGAACGATCCCTGAATGTAACCGAAGTACGCAGTTTTCTAGGTTTAGCAGGTTATTATAGGAGATTCATGGAGGGCTTTCCTAAGATAGCTCTTCCATTGAAAAACCTGACCAGAAAAGATGCGAAGTTTGAGTGGTCGCCAGAATGCGAGCACAGTTTTCAGGTATTGAAACAGAAGTTAGTGTCAGCACCAGTATTAACTCTACCTACACCAGGTAAGAAGTTTGAGGCTTATTGTGATGCATCCCGACAAGGGTTAGGATGTGTGCTGATGTAGAAGGGGAAGGTAGTAGCTTATGCTTCTCGACAGTTAAAGAAGAATGAATTTAACTACCCTACACATCATTTGAAGTTAGCAGCAGTTGTGTTAGCGCTAAAGTTGTGGAGACATTACCTGTTTGGTGAGCAGTGTCATATATTTACGGATCATAAAAGTCTAAAGCATATCTTTGATCAGAAGGAACTAAACTTGAGACAGAGAAGATGGCTCAAGTTGATCAAAGACTATGACTGTACCATTGACTATCACCTAGGTAAAGCAAATGTAGTAACTGATGCTTTAAGTCGAAAAACCAGACCAGCTAGAGCTAGTATCAATTTAGTGAAGGGTACACTGATTCATGAGTTGTATAATGCTAGGGCAGCATTATCAATCGGTCAAAAAGGAAGGTTACTATCTTCATTTCAAGTGCATCCTATGCTCGTAGAAGATATTCTACAGGAGCAATTAAAGGATTCTGACTTTCAGAAGTTAGCTGAAGAAGTAGATAAAGGATTGAGGACGGACTACCAACTAAGAGCTGATAGAGTGTTATTGAAAGAAGGTAGGATATGCGTATCTAAGAACTTAGCACTTAAACAAGCTATTCTATAGGAGGCACATAGTTCAACCTATGATATTCATCCAGGCAGTACGAAGATGTACAGAACATTAAAAAGATCATACTAGTGGCTTGGTATGAAAAGAGAAATAGCGGAGTATGTTGACAAGTGCCTAATATGTCAATAAGTTAAATCAGAAAGACAAAGGCCAGCAGGATTACTTAATCCACTCCCAGTACCAGAGTGGAAATGGGAGCATATTACAATGGATTTTCTGTTTGGATTACCTAAGACACCAGTGAGCTATGATGGTATATGGGTAATTATGGATAGATTGACGAAGACAACTAAGTTTTTACCTGTTAAAGTTACTTATACCCTAGACCAATTAGCCAAGTTGTATGTTGATCGAGTTGTGAATCAGTTTGGAGTTCCAGTTTCAATTGAATCAGATCAAGACTCCAGATTTACATCAAAGTTTTGGCCTAGTTTGCAGAAAGCTATGGGAACCAAGTTATATTTTAGTACTACTTTTCATCCACAGACGGATGGTCAGTCTGAACGGACCATCCAGACATTAGAGGACATGCTGAGAGCATGTGTATTGCAATTTAAGGGCAGTTGGGATACGCATCTGTCGTTAATCGAATTTGCGTATAACAACAATTACCATTCGAGTATCGGGATGGCACCGTATGAGGCACTATACGGAAGGCCATGTAGAACTCCGATATGTTGGAATGAAGTCGGTGAAAAGAAATTACTAGGTCCAGAACTTGTACAACAGACATCAGACAACGTTAAGATTATAAGAGATAATCTTAAGATGGCTCGAGATAGGCAAAAGAGTTACGCTGATTAGCAGAGAAGAGAATTAGAGTTTAAAGTTGGTGATAAAGTATTTCTGAAGTTATCTCCATGGAAAGGAATACTCAGGTTCGGTAGGAAAGGGAAATTAAGCCCAAGATATATTGGACCCTATGAGATAATAGAAAGAGTTGGCCCAATGGCATATAGATTGGATTTACCTCTAGAATTATCTCGTATTCATGATGTGTTTCATGTGGCAATGCTTAAAAAGTATGTGCCAGATCCTACCCATGTATTGCCTGAGCAACCGGTACAGTTGAAAGAGAGTTTGTCTTATGAAGAGGAACCAGTGAAGATTCTTGACAGAAAGGAACGGATTTTAAGGAATAAGAAAATCTTGTTGGTAAAGGTACTATGGTGAAACAATAGCATTGAAGAAGTGACGTGGGAAGCCAAAGAGCAAATAAAAAACAAGTATCCGCGGTTGTTTAATTGACGAACTTGTAGTGAAATTTCGAGGATGAAATTTTTATAAAGGGAAGGTAAACGTGAACCCCGAATCCCAATTTCTCTACTTGAGTATGTTCCCTCTTGAGATTAGTGTGATGAGTAGGTTGATGTGGAAACTAGAGTGAAATGGTAGAGAAAAGAGTGGAAATTAGAAGAAAGAGGAAATTTGGAAGGTTAACTTTTGGGGAAAATTTTGGAAATTTGGCTAAGTATAGAATTTTGTGTGTTAGAGTGGAGTTGATGCGTTGGAAGAGTTGTTGGTGAAGGCATGCGGCTGAAGAAAGAAAAAGGATATGCTGCATTGGAAGGCACACGGGTAGGCGAGGCATGCATGGAAAGACAACCATGCGTCGAGCAGCCTCGGCCAGCATCCAGGCCATGCGTCGAGCAGCCTCGGCCAGTGCCCAGGCCATGCGTCGAGCAGCCTCGGCCAGCGCCCAGGCCATGCGTCGAGCAGCCCCGACCGGATGCATGCGTCGAGTGGATACGCCCATGCGTTGAGCGCACTGCCGAGTGGCCATGCCCATGCAGTGAGCACCCTACTGAGTAGCCATGTCGTGCGTCGAGGTGCCCTGCCATGCAGCCAAGCACGCAGCCCATGCCATGCACCCATGCGAGCGAGCGAGGGATGGCCAGCACATGTCGCACGCCCATGCGTCGAAGCAGCATGCCCAAGTGCCTAAGCACCCAACCAAGCATCAAGGCGCCGCGCATAGCCCATGCGGCCAAGCATGCCCATGCGTCGAACGGCCAGTCTATGCAGCACGTCTATGCATTGGTGGCCAGCACCATGCGCCCATGCCAAGCAAGTCGTGCGAGTGAGCCATGCGTCAAGAATGGATGGTCACCCTATGCGTTGGTGAGGGTTAGCTCCTGTCTCTTATACACATCTAGATGTGTATAAGAGACAGACCCCATGCAGCGCGCCTATGCGTTGGTGGCCAGCACCATGCGCCCATGCCAAGCAAGTCGTGCGAGTGAGCCATGCGTCAAGAATGGATGGTCACCCTATGCGTTGGTGAGGGTTAGCTCCTTGCAATGGCTAATTTGAATTGTCATGATAGTGAATTGGCTTGCTATGCATTGAGTAGAGGCTATGCATTGCTTATGGACTAGGCGTTGAGCAACCAAGAGTTGGATGCATACAAGGATGAAATCATCAAGATAACATCATCAAAACCATGTGTCTTCTTGGGAGGAAAGCCTTAAGCCTTAAGAATTTAAGGTGGTGGCATTAGATTGGAGGCCCATGCATTGGCAACGTGGGAAGAAGACACTTAGCTTGAAATGACCACAACATTGCGTTGATGGGATGAGAAAGAGACACTTGGCCATGTAGCCAAGTAGGTGGTGTCAACTCCGGAGAAGGTTTGGGCGCCTATAAATAGAGCCAAGAGACTTCATTTTTTTAGATAACAACTCAAAAATACCGTAAAAGAGTGGGAGAGTGGAGCAAACCTTGCGTTGGAGCCAAATCCATGCGTTAGACATAGAGGATGCATTAGACAGTGAGGTCTGAGGAGGATGCATCAACTTAGGACGAGGAGTTCTCCCAATTTACTCCTGCGTTTGGAGTGATTCCAAAGCCACCTGAAATTTCTGAAAGTCTATTTTTCAAGGTAGGGCTGCCGGAAGAAAAGCACAAAGGGATCGGGCTGGAAACTGAAAAAAATACAGAAGGGTCAAGCTGTCGGATCAGTTTGGGCCAGTCTTGAAGATTCTGTGATTCCGGCCAAACCACGAAAATTTATGAGCTCAAAAATTAGGGTAAGCTTCCTGAGATAGTTTAGAACATGTTTGTAGAAGAACGTATCTCAAAATAAGGCCCATAACTATGAGTAATCTAAGCTGAAATATGAATCTGGATTCTAAGGGTGAAAAGGGAGCTACTATTGTGAAAAGCTCCTAAGCAATCAAGGTGAGTGGCTAAAACATTTTGACTAAAAAATTTGCTTAAAATGTTTGATTACAAAGTGTTATAGAAAGCATGTTTTAAAGAAGATTATTCTCATGCCAACTAATTTTACAAAGTGAATTCCAAGCAAACCATGAGTTACATTTTAAACGCATGCATGTGTGAGAAATTGTTGAAAAGCGATTTATATGTGTTAAATATACTCAGCATGCATTAGTACCTTTAAAGCCATGTTTTTTATATGTGTTATACTTTACATGCTTTAAAGAGAAAGTCATTTATGACTAGTTTTACTTAAAACGCGATACCGAAGGACATTTGAGAAGGTATCTGCCCAACTAGATACTGAAGGACATTTGGGAAGGTATCTATTGGTACTGAAGGACGTTTGAGAAGATACTAAATCAACCAGATACTGAAGGACGTTTGAGAAGGTATCTGAGCAAAAGTATCTAAGGTATGACGGTACTTAGTATGGCCACGTGCACGTAGGTAGAGTCAGAGATTGAGCAAAAGGATTCTCTCTTGACTAGTAGTTGGTGTTGGGATTGTTTTATCCACAGTAAAGGTTATTCTCAACTGAAAAATAGATTTACTATTTTATGATTAAAACAACTTTATATGTTTTATGCTTGGAAAATGTTTATATTGTAGTACAAGTACTGTAGAAGCTTATATTTCAGTTAAACTCTTTATTGAGATTTTGCATGAGAATCAATTATCTTTCTTAAGTCATTCACTGGGCGCAAGTCATCCCATTTTCAAATGTCCTCCCCCCCCCCCCCCCCCCCAACAGGTAGCGGTCAAATCCTCTGAAGATAGCTCTACATCTGCTCTGCCACTAAAGGAATAAGAGACTTGTAACCTGTTGGTTTAGGTGGTTACTGTTAATATTGTACACATGTTACTGTTATTCGTATAGGGACTAGGTTTTTTCTTTTGGGTTTTGGGACTTATGAATCTAGTGTTGTAATGACTCTAAATACGTTACGTTTCTGAATTAATAAATTTTGGCCTAAAGATATTCCGTTGTATATAAGTTATATTTTGGTATCAGAGTTATTCCGCAAGAATTATTAGGTAGTAAGTGTCAGCCAAAGGATTGATAACTGCTACAGTCACGCCCTTCTCTAGGCTAAAAGGGTGGTTTGGGGTTTAGTGTGACATTTACAGGGTGAAGACCCGTACGCCCATCTTACCAACTTTATGGAGATGTGCAGCACGTTCTCCATCCCTAGTGTCATGTCATACCCCCTCCCTAGCCTTAATCCCAAGACTTGGGAGAGAGCATGAAGATATACTAGTAGCATTCCAAGACAACATTTTAATTTAACATTTCCCCCTTTATCTATAAAATAAAAATAAAAAAAATAAAAAAATAAAAAAAAAACCTTAACATGTTTACAATAATCTATCTAAATTTCATACATATAGCTCAATTTCCTATATTCTTCTATTACATGATCTGAGCCGTTCCCTGAGAAATTACCAAGTCTTGGTGTTTTGGTGGTTTGTAGACTCCTTTCTGAATGCTCCGCTTTGCAACCTGGGGGGGAAAATAGAAGAAAACATTTGAAAAAGTGTGAGCTAATAAGCCCAATAAGTGGTGCCTTTTAAAATAACAATCACTTTACAAAACATATTTTTGGGAAGTCAATCACATAATCACAATTTCAGTATAATCTATGCATGATCATGTGTAATTTCATTCAATCATTATCCTCCAGTCCCATGCTATACTTGGCATGTTCACATCATGCATATATTAACAATCATAACAACTTGGAAACTTTCCTATAACCTGCTTTCCCCGTCAATGTGCACATCGACAATTCTTTCCCGTTAGTCATGTTTAGGTATCTTGACTATATTTCCCGTCGGTCGTCACTGACTATTATTTCCCGCCGACCGAGACCGAATATATTTATCCTGCCAAGTACGAATTTTAAGCATGCTAACTCATTTATTTCGAGTATAATTTTAGTTTCCATAGAAATAACACAGACAATATCATGGCAAGTAACATAACATTATAAGCATGCATCTTGTACTTACCTATGCATTTATTCACATATCAATGCATAAAACTAAATAACCACTCACTGTAAGCAAGATTTTTTACTAAAACCACTTTGAGAATACCTTCCAAAGAGTTCCTCCATATCAATAAAAAAAATTCTCAATTAACACTTGTTATTTCAATAAATAATGCTTAAATAGCCAAAATACCATTATATAATAAAAGTACCAGCTTACCCCCTCCAAACCTAGCCAAAATCCTAAAATCAGCCCCTTTAGAGGTTATTTGGACTATGACAGGCAGGTAGGCGTTCGACCATGTGCAGGGTGGGCATGCTGTGTCGCATAGTGGGTTGCTGCGTTAGGCGTGCATGATGCATTTGCACGGTGGCTGGCGTGATGCGTCGGTGCGAGGCGCGTTGATCGATGGATGCAGTGCTGCAAGGCGCAAGGTGTGCGGGCTGTGTGTGCTGGATGCGTTGGTTGGCTATGCGTCGGGCTGGCTCTAATGTTTCACCAACGCAACCTTAGCTTCTTCGGACCCCAATTAACTTGGCAGCCTAAATACTCAAGCGTAACACTCTAAATAAGCTCTCAACACAGAGATTTTGGTGATGGCATGAATAAATTCTTCTGGCCCAACCCGTCTATTTATAGCCATCCCAAACTCACCCCCTTGTGACAACAACTCCCATTTGTCCCTTTTTGAAGTTGCCAACACTTAGCCTATTCCAGCACACCCTTGAGTTGTTCTCACCTTAGTTTGCCAGCCAAAATTCCCATTTTGCATGCAATCTCCTTCATCCACCTCCTACTTAGGGTGATAAGACCTCTTTTGCATGTAATCTCCTTTGTCCACCTCCTGCTTAGAGTTTTGTGTGAACCTCCTTTTGCCACCTCAATCACTTAAATACTTAACATGTTCATCTATCTAATTTGTTAGGCTTATCAATGCATTTCATAAATATTGCCATCTCCCCTTGGAAATCTTTTCCCCATCAATTAGCCTTCCTTTTGTCCATAACACATAGCAAGCCAACTTACTTCCATTGAAATCCCACTTAGCCATCATATGAGTCAGTCATCACCAACGCATAGGGTGGCTGCTCATCCTCGACGCATGGCTCACTAGGTACGATCGCCTGGCTTGCTTAGCATGGACGCATGGCGCTTGGCATAGGTGCTGACCATCGACGCATGAGCGTGCTACATAGGCGCTGATCATCGCTTGCTTGCTCGGCCGCATGGGCGTGCCACGACGCATTAATGCTTGGCAGGCTCTTCAACACACGGCCATTCAACAATGCGCTCACAACATAGGTTGGTCGTTCGACGCATGGGCTATGTGCTCGGCATAAGGCATCGACGCATGGCTGCTCGGTAGGCTCGGTAGCACTCGAAGCATAGGCATGGCCACTCGGCAGGCTTGGCAGCGCTCGACACATAGGCATGGGTGTTTGGCATACTTGCTCGACACATGGGTTGTGCACTTGGGCTTGATGCATGGGCTATGTGCCTGGCATGCCCGTTCGACGCATACCTCCAATGCATGCCTTGCCCGTGTCCGCATGCCTTGTGCATGCCCTTGCATTAGTTGCATACAAGCCCTCGCCCATTGCCCAAGTCTTTTTGCTTCAATCCTCCCACGCACTCTTGCGTTCAATATGCTTAAGCCCTCCATATGCGTTGGCCCACTGGCCACTTTTTGATATAATTTAGTACTAATGCTTTCACCCTTGCCCCAATATCTTTATTACTTGGGATTTTGATATAATTTTTCTTCCACTTTAGATTTAGTGTTAGGGTCTTACACATCACCCCTGAAGGAGACTTTACCTCTTCCCATATACACTGAGGGATTAGGCAAGGAGGTGGGCTCAGTCACTAAAGCCAAATGAAATCAGCGCATGGAGACCATCGACTTGGGCAAGCAGGATTAACTGCTTACGGGGATTCTATTGCGGTAACTCTGAAAAACTTCTTTCAATTCACATCCCTACATCTATGTTTAAATGCTTTCTTTACAGCTTTCATTTACTGATTTCTACATTGCATTATTTACTGTTTATTAGAATTAGCTTTTATTGTTTTATGAGTTTACTTTCAATTTAATTCAATTGAGTTATTTCAATTTAGTAGCATTGTTATTTCAAATTAATTTGTTTTCTGTGAATGACTGAATAACAAGAAAATGAACACAGCAAAGTCTTCTCGACTTGCGTATTTGATGAATTAAAAAGAAAAGGAAAAATCGGTATGCATTGCGATGATGGGTTCATCTTGCGCTGACAAGATACACTTTAAGTCCATCTTTCACAAATGTATTGCGCTGAGGGGTGTGTTGCACACGTATGTATTCTGCGCCCGTCCTTAACGAAAACACACTATATCGAGGTAGTGTTGCGCCAAGAGAAATACAGTGCGCCCATTCTCCAGAAATGCACTGAGTTGAGGGGTGTGTTGTGCTAATGCATGCATTGTTGCCCGTCCTCTGCAAATATGCATTTGCGTTAATGGATGCATGGTGTTAATCTTTAACCTTGCACCCGTCTGAATAAAATACGAAGGATAAGTTCATTTCATTATGTATAGAAGCTATGCCTTGATTCTTTGTACATGCTCAGATTTTGTATTGCAATATTTGTAATTCTTTGTACACTTGGTTAATTTTTTAATACAACTGAGTAACAATTCTTTCAGTTTGCGTTAGCCTCTTTACTTATCATCCTTTGTCAATGATTGCAATATTCTTTATCTTTTATTTTGCATTATTAATTGCACTATCATGATGAGTAATATGCATGCTCTTAGCAACATTTCTCACACTTTATACTTTCTGCCTAACACTTAGATAATTCATAGCAATAGCACTACTTTACCTTTTATACTTCAAGACTCTGCTTAAACCTTCTTTTCAAAATTTTGACTAAGTGTTTTTCTATTCTGTCCAAAACAACGCAATAAAGACCTTGTGCATCTCTAAATTTGGGGGTGGGGAAGGTCTGAGCAGATGCGATCAAGTGAATGTGATCATCATTAGAAAATGTGTTCATTGTCAAAAAAAAAAAAAAAATCATACAAACTCCAATGTCAGTGCAATGGAATATCCCAACCTGATAAGAGTTAAGTTATGAAAGGAAACTGCTCGTAGTTGGATGTTTGCATGGCACCCGTGATAGCAAGCCAAAACGAAGGTGGGTTTCCAAGAACGACGCAATATGAAAAGAAAAAAAAAACAGAGAGAGAAAAATAAGAATACAAGAGACAACTCCTCTGACCAACAAAAGTAATATTTAGCTGAAAATCAAGAGTTGAAGTTGAGATTGGCACACAATCGTAGTTGGATGTTCGCATGACACCCGTGAGAGCAAGCCAAAACGAAGGATGTAACCATGATCAACAGTCTCTAATAAAATGACGCAAATCAGACCACCGCATACAGATGCACCAAGTTGTTTTTGCAAGAAGAGGTAAACATTCTTCTCAAAACAAGAAGGGAATTTTTGAATAGAGGTTTGTTGTATAAAAGAATAAAGTAGGGGCATGTTGATGAATTATCAAGGATAGAAGGAAATTTCACTGTTAAGTAATGTTGTATAGGTGGAGCATTCGGAGCAACCAATCGACGCAATGTTAGGATAAGAATTGAGCGATATTATCTTAGTGGAAGATATGCTTGAGGACAAGCATATATCTAAATTTGAGGGTGTGCTAACTTATAGAAATACAAGTTATTTATACTGTTTTATTTAGATATTGCGGCAAAAAGGGAGGAAAGTTGCGTCGATAGTATACAAATTGGCTAAGAAATACGAAAATTATGAAATGTCATAAATACACCCAATAACATCATTGCGATGGTGAATAGAGTGTTTCAGTCTCTGTTTTCCAGGAAATAGGTCACCGCATGTGTTAATGGCTCAAAGACAAAATAAACAAAGCATCTACGTCGTATTGCGCCCATCAATCAAGAACGAAGAGATGATCAATGCAATGACGGCGCATGCAACAATCGATCTTGAGCTTAGCGATCAACGTAATTTCAACCGCATGCGGTAATAAAAAACAACACCGCATGCGGCGATCAATCGAAGATGTGAAGAGCAACGCATTTGCAGATGATTCTGACAAGTGTACAGCTTTTAATTGTGCATTTCTGATGAATTGATTGCGTAACAGAAAGGAATTTTCTACTCCGCCATTTCAGGAACTACCTTAACTATACAAAAGGGACCACAAATTCAAAGAGCCAAGGCCTCATCTATAAATAGCGTCTTCGAATTTACTGAAAGATATACATGTATACATAGAGACGTGCATATACTGATTCTGAGAGAGAGACTGGTCTGAAGCGACTTTACAGAGTAAATCTGGGAGAAATACGAGACAAAACCGAGAGGTGAGTCTCCGAACAAGGAATTCTTCCAATTCTCGAAGCTGAAGCTCTGTGCAAGGGTCAATTCTACCGAGAAAGCAAGCCTGAGAGGGAAGCTTTCCTCTCTACCACGTCCATACACTGACAAGCATAATCTCTTCTCAGAATCTGTGTCAAGACGTTGACACTCTTTCCGTATTTGTTTCTATCCTCTATTTCATCATCTGTATTCATCTTCTGTAATTCTTCATTCATAACCTGTATCAAACGCTTAATTTTAGAATTAATTGTTATCATCGTCACCATTATCATCTCTCTGTCTCTTTCCATACTTTCATAATCCATTTTCTCCATGATGTGTTCTCAATCCTCGGAGTAAATAGAGAGAGTTAAGTGAGTGAGTTAATTTGTGTTAAGGAATCTATTAAGTTTAGCTAAAGCATGCTCGACGGCATCTTCACCTGTGAGAGCAGAAGTGAAGATGTTATTCTGCCTATCGAGAGAAGGTTGGAAGAATGCATTAACTAAAGCAAGAAGTATTTACAGAGATGGAAACAACCTTGCGTTCATCATGTTCATCTCTGTTTCACCACAGAGATATAGGAACGTGGCCGATCACCGAGAGGTGTACGCCAAGGGAAAGCGGAACCTTAGTTGCATCTTTAATGCAATTGACAAACCTGCGATGTTTTACTCTTTACTCTCTCTTTCTACTTCATTCATAAGACTTGCCATCGCATACATTGATTCTTTGTACAAATTCACAGTCAGTCCTCGACCTCAGTATCATGTATCATGTATCATAGTAGTTAGGAATTTACTTTATTAATGCATTTTTACTTTCATTGTAATTTACATTTCTGTACAAACCAACATTCTTTATTCATTGTTAAAACCGGTCGCATGTATCACATAAGTATCGCATTAACAACAACAATCCCCGTGTTCGACCTCGGATCATTCTAAGAAACTTGTGTTGGAATTATACTTGGTTTTAGTGCAAGGAAACTTATGACACACACTACTTCACCACATACTACGAGCATATAGCTATCAACGCATTCATATAGAACGTAGTATCGCATAAAATTGTCTTTATCGCAAAATATATGAGCGCATATTTAGCACATCATTCATTTCATTCACAAGCCATGCGTTTGAGTTAGATAAAGATAAAAAGCATTAAAAGTATGTCATCAAGTTTATGGCAACATGAACTTGAATCATTTTTATTATCAGTAGTGTGCATAAGCGATACAAAACATACACAACATAACATACATCCCGTATCCTTACAAGTTTCTAACTCACTCCGGATTGAGGTCATGTTACATATGGTCATCCTAGTGAAGTGAAGTGAAGTTTCTGTCATAAACGGTGTTATATAACGAGACGTTAACACTTTGTGGTCAGGTCTTATACAAACTCTTTGTATAGGATACCCCCGCTCACATGTCCCCAACACGAATGATCAGGATCAGACCATCTATGACAAGTCACAATACTTGTGACCATTCCACAAAGCAGGCCGCATCCGTAGCGTTACCAGGATAAGGTTTCTCTCCTATATCCATATGCAACAGACCATTTTGGTTATCACTCAAGACACGATCCACTTATATGTCACCACATACATGCTTGAGTTACATACAGATAACTAGGGATTTTAAGTTTATTGGTTTGTAGTAAAGCAAATAAAACATGCAACTGAGCAAAAACCAAGATGTGTAGTAAATATCATATATTATACAACATAAGCGTTCATACAAACAGTTTATAAACTATAGAACACGAGACTTTAGGGCATCAACCCCAACATCATGCTCCATGCATTGTCCATTCATTACTACTGGTATGTAACACTTATATAACAAAGTAATGAACCAAGCATATATGCTCTCATACACTCTTATACTATAACGCTTATAATATAAAGATGATGCATGAATATGCTTAATGCATGCATAAATATAACTCTTATATTATATGATGCATGAGCATCCTTTCTTGTAATTTCATCATGCCATTTACTATATTATAACACTTATAATATATGATGCATGAATAAAATGCATAAGCTAAGGTAGGTTTTAAATCTATTTGTCAACACTATGGCATATAAACAAACATAATCTCATGTACTTTAAGTAAAAGTTGATGAACTGGGATAATTAGCCTCAAATTCTTAAGAATAAAGTTAACTATTACAAAGAGCATTGAGTCCACTGGTTCAAACAAGCAAACTGAATCTTGAACCGTCCGGCGAAGATCGCGTCTCCTTGATCATGTAACAACTCCTTGTGATTGTCTAGCAATGTTGTATGAGCATAAACAATCGTTTAGAAACGATCGGGTACCTTTGACTATGCGATGAAGCATGAAGATCACACGATCGTGCAACGCACATCGTACAATACCTGCCTTAAACAATCAAGTGGACAACAATGATGCAATGAAGCATAATCTTCTAAATGATCGCCCAACAAGCGTAAGGCATCGTATATCGGATGATCGTGTAGTCAGTGACTATGCGATGAAGCATTCTGAACTACACGATCGTCTAATGCGCGTGCCTTCTAAACAATGAGTGTCAAATACTCTATGCGATTGTTTACCTCAAGCGTCCACGCGATCGAGCAACCAACATTACACGATAGAGTAAACTCTTTACTCAATTGTTTAGCATTAGCTATACGATTGTTTAGTAAATACTACACGATCGGGCAGAACTTTTCTACATGATCGTTTAGCCAAATCTTAATCATTAGCTTGGGCTACACGATGCAACCAACGTTTGGTCTTCCTCCTCGATGAGAACAACATCTCCATGCTTCAAAACTTCATCACGAACGACTCAAAAAACTTCAAACACTTTGAATACATACTCGATTGCTTGTTAATTATGCTAAAAAATGCATGGGCTCTTACAAATTAACACTTTGTAAACTTAAAGAAAGCTTTAAACAGAGGCAATCATCCCGTAAACATCCATCAACACATCCACAAACACATTTAACTCTTAAACACATTGTAGAAAACTTAAAACCCACCACGACTGTAAAAGAAGTTCAATACAGCAATGGAATTTGGAAACCAGAACAACTTGGCTCTGATACCAATTGAAGGAAATATAAAACAGAGATCTCTATGAGTAACGGAAGTGGATCGTTTCAAATTCCATTCAGAATGAAACAACAATTACAGTCTAACCGGAAACCAACATATTTTGCATAAATAGAAATTACAGCATGTTACAAGAGGATACAAGGGATAGAGTATGCGTATCTTTGAAGAACTATTCTTCAAGTATCCCTCGACCGATTTCCAGTGCGTCCAAAGTAACACTCGAATGCAACAAACAGAACACGAACACAACGATCGTCTAAATGAGCCTTCATCCCAATCGAGTTCAACTCGATCCACGAACGGAGTTAGAACACCACCATAAGTGTTACCTTGGTATTCTCCCTGTGAGAATCCAGAAGTTGTGGGCTCTGTATGATCTTGGATTGAGGAAGACAGGAGGTATAAAATCGAGTAGACGATCGAGTAAGTGAAAGATATGAAGACTGTCTACCGTATAGACAATGTACTCGATTGTTTAGAAGATGAAGCCTATTGTATAGACTTTTGTTACTTGATCGTGTAGCAATGATCAAACGAGCAACTATCGTATAGTCAACTCTTACTCAATCATATATGTTGTCAACGGCTATCACTTAGTAAAAACTCTTTTTATTTAATAGACTTTTTCGTGAGATTCTTCCGAGTGAATCAACTCCTAATTTTGGAAAAAAAAAATTCTTTTATCTCACGGTTACCATAAAACTTCCAATAACCTCACACTCAAATCGGTTATTAGAGAAAAAGAATTAATTATCATATAATTAATATATTATAAATAAATATGATAACCAACTTATCATATTATATTTATAACCTATAGTTTTAATATTTCATCATATGAAACATATAAACCATTGTTCTTTTTCTATTTTATAGTACTTAATATAAATCATATTTATATTAATTCCTCCAATTAATGTATATAATACATCATATCAATTATATCATATATAATTGAATTTTCTCTTGTTAATTTGAACACTTCAAACTAACCCAAAATCTGATTCTCAACTTGAACCCATTGAGCTACCAAGGGGACCTCATGGACCTGTAGCTTGAAGCTCCAATGATACATCAATAACTGATTAAACTCTTTAGTCACGAAATCCACTATCTGTTAAGTGTTGGTCACTCCACTAAAGACCAACAGCTGCACTCTTCTCATTACAGATATATTCCTGTGTCCATATGACCAATCAACGGTGCGATAACTCTTCACAAATCGCTCGTAAGTACAGCTGGGACAATTTACCGTTTTGCCCCTGTAGTTACATCTAACTCCTTAAGTACTGTTGATTTCTCTAATGAATAATAAGTCATAGTCCTACTATGACTGAGTCCTCTCTTCCAAAGAGAAGGTGTGGCCACTATGTTCAAGACTCGGAATCAGCCCTTAAGGGAGCAATTTATCTACTTACTCTTGCTTCTGGGAATGAGTGAATTTCGTCTTGTGTAGCTGAGTTTCCAACTCCCCAATCAGATTTATATATATACATATATATACATACATATATAGATACATCTTAAGAACGACAGTTATATTTTTATAACATTGATATGTTTCATATGAAATATTTAAATATAAGGTAAAGAACAAAAAAGTAAACATCTCGTGGTGCTTGCATATGGACTAACCGAAAAGCTTGAGGCCCCAAATACTAAAAAATAAATGTGTCCGGCGAAATCGTTTGCTTAATTCTTGTAATTAGTGAATTAAAAAGAAATATTGTAATTAGTAGTTTAATCAAGTTTGAAGTCTCCTTTGGTTCAAAAGTTGAATTTTCCTTTAAGTTATAAATATAAAATTTGAATTTCATCTATTAAATTCATTAGTCCCCTCCTTCAAGTTTTAATATTTTTAATTTACTTTATAAGACTTTTACAAAACATTTATATTTTCACTATTTGCATATTGAAATAGTTTGAATTATTATAATAATATTGAAGTTGCTTTTGGTTGTAATATTTCAACTCTCATCTTTATCTGTATCCCTGAGGAGAAAATTATTTTCTCTACACAATACAAAGATCAGTTGGATGTCATCCTCTAATTTTTTTTTTTTTTTTCTATTTGGATTTAAATTATTAATTTAGTTGATATAATTTGCGCTTTATGACTTATTCTATCTAAGTGTTTATGATGACATATTGTCAACGCAAATTTTGACAACATGTATCCATATGTAATGAAAATTAGTATGATTGTAATGAAATTTCATTGATAGATCAAACGTAGTGAGTTAGAATCGCAAACATAATTGAATTATTTTTTATCACGTTTACTTAGAATTATGAATCTACAACATTATCTGTTACCATTAGACCCTAAACAGTAACAATAATTGTGGTAGATTCATATTTCTCATATACAGTAACAGTAACACAATAACGATAACATAATTTTGAAATGTAAACCAATTGATCGCCCTCTTCTCATCAATCAGTTTACATTTTTTATTACAGATTTGTCAATAGGTCCCACATGTCAATACAAGTATAGAACACAAGGTACACAATAATAAAAGTAATTCATTAGAGCCCACTTTCATATTACCATTCATTTATTATTTTTTCCTTGATGTAAACAGGGTTTTAGTTCAATTTAATGATAATTGTTATACACTCTTTTGAGGTGGGCAGTTCAATCCCTTATCTTTATAGTTTTTGTACTTACTAAAATATCATACTAAAATTTGGTTAGTAATTTCGTTAACAACTAAAAATCCTATGATTTGAAATTTATGGTTGTAGATGTATTTAATATTCTTTTAAGGTTTAGGTAATAAATTGATTAATCTTAAATTTTATAGGCAAAATTTATAATTTAAGATTTTTTTAAAACTTAAAATCTTTTGTTGACAACTTAATTTAAGAATTATTCTTTAGAAGCGTATAAATAATTTAGCCAAGTCTAATGATCCAACGGCATCTCAATCGTCCTTTGTAAATTTTCTAGTCATGAGTTAAGTCCATAATCATACTATTACCATTTTTTTAATCAAGTAAATAAAATTGGATGACAAAATCAATGGCTTTTTTTCTTAGAAAAAAAGGTATATAAACAATTGCTTAGTCTCACAAATCCCAAAGGGGAAAAAAATACCAGTTCAATGATAATATATATCTCCCATACCAATATTAAAGTCTCTCTCTCTCTCTCTCTCTTTTTTTTTTTTTTTTTTTTTTTTGATAATTATGGCCCCACACTATTTCTAAGGTCCATGATATTTGAATAGTTTGAAAGGATGAGAAATATATAATTAACTAATACTAGAATTTAGTGTTGTTAAAATATAATATAGAAGAGTGGAGATTTAAAATCTAACTGAAGATATATATTTTAATCAATTAAACTACCGTTAAATTTGCATTAAAATTTATTGGTATAAGTTGTTGGTCTTTTAGTTCTTTTAAATTTTAATTATCCATCATTGGTTTCCTTTGCCAGAAAAAATATAATAATTTAACTGTCTTTATTCTTTTTTAAGTCTAAAGTTAATTCATTATTTTATTCTATTTTTATTGTGGTGAACCACTTGATTTGGTTCATATATATGACTTATAAGAGTACTCATTATAATTATATATTATGGTAAGAATTGTCAAACTCAACACAAAATATTAAGGAGGATAATTAGATGTAATCGCAGTGCACTTAATTCTATGTATTATATGTCTACATAGTAAAAAAAAAAAAAAAAAAAATTTCTCTAACTTTTATTCTATATAATTAACATAATTTTATTGGGTGCTGTTTAGAGTTTTTTTTCCTAACATGAAATTTATACAATATGACAAGAACTAAAAATCATAATTATTATATTTGACCTTGAAATCCAAAAAGTTTTCGAAGACAAATTTGAATGACAACCTATAAAACGATATTTCTTGTTATTATCCTTCCACATTTTTTCTAGAATTATCTTCACTTTAGTCTAAAATTATTGAACTTCATTTTCCACTTTCTTTTCTAGAATAATCTTTTTCCACAAACAATGTTGTAATTAATTAAAAAATCAATAGTTTGGTATTATTTAAAAAAATATATATTTATGGTTGAAAGAACATTATTTAAGAATAATAGAAATATACTTCCTCTTCTCATATTAGAAGTTTGGTTCTACATCATTATAATTATTCTATTTAAAAAGACCCCTAATTTATAATTGTAAGTTTACTTTATAATAATTGTCGATTTAAATATAAATAATTAAAAAGTATCAATTATCATCATAAAAATTGATTCGATTCTTGCCGCGATAACTAAAGAACTAAACAATATTTCTTTTAGTAACTGTCTTTATGTCAATTATGTTCTTTTTAGATTTACGAAGATCGAAGTAAAACCGAAGCCTTGAAATCTAGCTTGAAACTTTATAATTTCTTCAGTTCATAAAAATAAGAGTGTTTACTCATTCAAACTATTTCGTTGGAAAATGTTTATACTAGGGGAAAAAATAGTTGGCATACTTAAATTCAAAAAAAAAAAAAAAAACAATTTGGAAAAAAAATTAAAGTCATGTTTGACAACCATTGGGTCTTTTGTTTTTTTTTTTTAAATTAAACTTATAGTCATTACTTCCACCTCCAAATTTCTTCTTTTGTTATCTACTTTTTACCAATAGTTTAAAAAAGCAAGCCAAAATTTGAAAACTAAAAGAAATAGTTTCTAAAAACTTGTTCTTGTTTTTGAAATTTGGTTAATAATTCAACCATTATAATTAAAGAAGATGCAAATCATTATAAGAAACTAAGAAAAAATAAGCTTACTTTTAAAAAATCTAAAAATAAAAAACGAAATGATTACCAAACGAGCTCTAAATTTTTAAAATTTAGCTTTGATTTTTAAAATGGTTTTCTAAAGAAAATGGATAACAAAAAGTAGAAAGTTATCGAATTTTATAAATTTAATTTTAAAAAATCAAGTGGTTATGATCAAAAGGAACTCTACAAAATTATAATTAAACTTCACACATGTTAAATGAGACAATATTGCTAAACAATACGTGTCTTTAGATAATTAAAATTAGAACGAAATTTACAATCAATCAAAAATTACTTTGAATTTTTAACTCACACATTATTAAGCATTTATGACTTAGATATTATATGATCAATATTAAGATCTTTTAAACTAAAGCTATACGGGTATAAATTTTTTTAGACATACAAAGGAACAAGAAACAACAAAACTAACTACTCTCTCTCACCTCTTCTTTCTAAATAAGATGGAGGATACAATTAAGAAAGACATTTTTTCAAGTAAAATAACAACTTTGAAAAGGTGTTAAAAGCTACAATAATATGAGCAGATTAATTTTTTCTCCTCTTTAAGGATATGATAAAAATGAGATATATTATCAATGTTCTTACGAAAATTTATGTCTTCAATACGAGGACCTTGATATAAGCTAAAGAGATTTCCTTTCTATTCAAAAGATTAATTAATTCCAACACATCAAATTCCACCTCCAATAGTATATTGATCTCCAGTCAGACCTTCCAACACAATTTTAACTTCCAACGTACGTATGAAAAGAGAAAAATATATATATTTGATTTATATAGATAATAAATTATTATATATGTTAGACGTATTTTAAATACTAATACATATAATTAAATTATGACCTATATATGTGGATTAATATTTTATCAGATTGGGTTATTTTATTAGATTGTGCCTATTATGTGATCTAATTAATTAAGGTCTTAGTTTCCTAATTGTGTATGAACTTAATGGATAGAAACCAATTCATAATTACTTAGGGTTTAATAGAACCCTAATTGAACAAGTATATAATGTGACCTTAGGCTATGGTCCCCAATATACCAAACTATAAGCCTTCATTCTTTCTTGAATCTCATCTAAATAAAGATTCTACTAAGGGCATTATGAGTTTTGATGGAGGAAGACAATAGTCATAGCCATTTTCATCTTGAAGCTATTATCAATCTCAATAAAATTTGGTATGTTATTATTTACCATTGTTGTGATTCAATTTTGAATTTGGTTAATGAATTAAAGAATAAAGTTAAAAAAAAAAAAAAAAATTTGAAGCCCACATTGCGCATGAACACACGGCACGAATTTGGTTAATACTTTTGTGATTTTAAGATCTAATTTTTAAAATTGATGATGATGTGAATTTAAATCTTAATTTTAATTAATAATTTTGTGCATCTAAATTCTAGTTAGATTGATCTAAGCTAAATTAGATTAATCATATTGTAAATTTAAGTTTAATTTTAATTAATCATTTATGGATTTAAGTTAAAATTTGATTAATCATGGTAAATCCTGAACCTTAATTTCCTATTTAAGTATGATAATTAGTATGTTAATTAAGGTTAAGTAAAAGTTAATATTATGTATGTAGGGAAAGCTTGAAGATGGTTAAGAAGAAGGAAAAATTCAAAGTGTTGAAAAATAATGCTCTTGGGTAGCAAGGTACTGATGACACTTGAAAATTTTGGCTAAGTGTGGAAGCTAGATGTGCCCATGTGTTGGAAGCCTATGCGTTGAAGGTTGTTGAAGTGTGCGCGAGCCATTTTTCATGGAGGTTAGTTGAGCGCATGACGAGCATGAGGCTTGGAGTGAGTGGCTAAGTGTAGGCTGAGATGATGCCAAGCGTTGGCATGGACGATGCGTTGACCAAGCCATGCAAGGTTAGATTGGCAAGGATGGCACGACGTAGCAAGGCGCCTAAGGCGTTAGGGCTGCTGAGTAGCATTGGCTAGGCAAGAGCGGCGAGCAAGGAAAAGACAAGTGATGACCTAGCAACGCGACAAGTGCAAGATACGTTAAGGGTGTGCGTTGGCCAAGAGGATGTGAGTTTGAATGTGTCATGCCATGGAAAGAAGAGAGTGAGCCATGCGTTGGTTTAAGAGGTGATCACAGCTTAACTACCGAGTTGACTGGGCCAACTGTCAAGGTTATAAGAACTAAACCCACTTAATGAGTGAGTTGTCAGCCAAAGGATGAATTGTGGGCATGCAGTATCAGTTATATAAAGGAATGCCTCAGTTCGAAGGGTAGTTTGAGCAAAATACTCGTGCTAATGAGGTGATTCCAGAGCCATTGAACAAGGGTTGAGTATGGATGAAGCTCTAGGGCTACTAGAAGGAATCTTCAAATGATTCAAGGTGAAATCTGAAGAAATCCTAAAGAAGGTCAGACACTCGAATGAATCTAAGCCAATTGTGAAGATTGAAGGCTTCCAGCTAAACCAAGAGGAATTTCAAGCTCAAATTTTAAGGTAAAAAAGTTAGGACATTCTTAAACAATTTTTTAGAAAGAATTTATCTAAGAAAAGGCTTGAAAAATTAGTTATTCGAGCTCAAAGTTTAATCTGGAATTTTGGTTAAACAAGCAGGCAACTGCTACCGTTGAGCAAGCAAGCAGCTCAACTCAAGCAGGTTGCAAGTGTGCATGAGGGGCTAATTGAGCACAAGGCATGCGTTGAGCTATTCACGAGGATGAACTAGTAGGAATTAGACCATACGAGCATGTGCTAAATCCATGATCGCAAAGGAGGTGTTGTGCAGGCGTTGATGTGTGGCTGGTTGAGCGCTTAGGTTATGCATTGGCACATGAGTTAAAGCTTGATGGCTGCATGGTTCAACTAGGTTTACTGCACTTTATTTTATTATCGCATTTTTACTGCTTTCCTTTACTTTATCGCAATTTTTATATATTTGCACAAACTATACTTTTAAAGATTGAAAAACCTGGTCGCATGTATCATAAACATAATGCAATGACCTCAAATAGTCCCAGTGTTCGACCTCGGATCACACTGAGAAACTTGCGATGGAATTATACTTGATTCCAACATAAGGAAACTTGTGACAACGCACAGAATACTACTAGAACATCCATGAATAACGCATATCTAGAAGTAGTATTGCATGAATTGAGTCAAGTTAGGGCATTATGGTATATCAATCGGCTTGAACCGTGCATGCATCGTATAGCATAACTTCAACGTTACAAGTTTATGGTGTCATTGCCGGGGACATGAGCTTGTAGCACATTATCTAACATCACAGTGCATGCATAACAAGGAATCTAATTTTACCGTTACAAGTATATGGTGTCGTTGCCAGGGATTGGTTAACGGTTTATTGTTAAGTGTGTTTGTGGTATTTTGCAGGACAGATCTCATTGTACTGTTGTTCAACACAGAGAGCAGATTGACGGTTTATGAGTACTGATGCTGAACCAAAATTCGAAGCTGACCTTGAGATCAAGTGTATTTTTCGCGCAAGAGTTCATCAGGGTCAAATTAATTGGAGAAGAAGCATGGTTGATGAGAATGTGGCACCTGCAGGAGACCAAAGGGAAAATTTGCTAGCGCAAGATCCAGTTTTTCTTACTGTTGACCATAACATCCCCATAAGGGAATATGCGGCGCCAGATTTTTATAACTTCTCACCAGGAATTTTAAGACCCTTGGTTGAGGGGAATGTAAGCTTTGAGATAAAACCTATCATGCTACAGATGATTCAGAATGTGGGTCAATTTGGGGGATTACAAGGAGAAGACCCGCACGCTCATTTGATGAATTTTGTAGACATGTGCAGCGCATTCTCCATGTTTGGTGTAACTCAAGAAGGGCTTAAATTATATTTGTTCCCGTACACATTGCAGGATGAGGCAAAGAGGTGGGCTCAAGCATTAGAGCCAGCCGAGATTAATGGTTGGGAGCATTTAGTTGATAGGTTCATGAACAGATTCTTTCCTCCAACAGTCAACGCAAGGAGACAGAGGGATGTTCTGAATTTTGAACAAAAGGGGTACGAAACTTTAAGTACCGTCTGGGTGCGATTCCGACAGTTAATGAAAAGCGATCCACATATCGGGATACCCGATAGTATTTTGATGGAAACATTTTACAATGGCTTAGACCAATCAATTAAAGCAGCTGCTGATGCCTCTGTAGAAGAAGGATTGATGAACAAGTCATATACGGAGGCAAAGAAAATATTGGATCGCATCTCACGGCATTCTGATGAGTGGATTGATACTAGGCTTGAGGTAAGAGGTCTAGAGCAATGAAAGAGTAGAAAGTGTCGATGTGTCGATGTGTCAACCGATACAATGAGCGCACTGGTCGATCAGATGACCACAATGACCTCAATTCTCCAGACAATGACTAACCAACAGAGAACTCTCTCTCAGGAATCAACACAAGTTAATGCGTTGACTCACGTGGCCCCAATAAATTGCGTCCAATGCGGAGAGGGACATATAGTAGAGTTCGGCCCATGGAATCAACAACCCGTGTATGCCGTCTACGATGAATCATTTGGCAAAATCTACAACTATAGGTTGGGACGGGAATCACAATCAGGAAAGCCATAGTTTCTATCAGTATAGTTATCAAAAGGATCGAGGAAACCCTCTTGTCTTCATTAATCTAAACAGCAGCCCAAGTAATGCCCAAGGTATACCACCCTGTGACCAACCATTCTTATATGGTACCTTTTGCAGCACCTCATCTCTGGAGACATCGTTAAAACATTATATTGAAAAGAGTGAGGCAATGAGACAATCGCAAGCTGACACCCTTAAAGAATTAGAAGAGCAGATAGATCAGCTTACAAGGGAATTAAAGTAGAAAGCGCCTGGTACAAAGCATAACAGTTCAAAAGCGCAGGAGCCACGAGGGAAAGAAGAATGTCATGTAGTGACATTGAGAAGTGGCAAAACAACAGCCCCTATGTCATCAGTACCAGATGCAACAACAACATCAGTTGATTTGACCGTGATGATGACCAGTCAGTTAATATTGGAAAAAGTGCCAGTTCAAAAGTAAGTTCTTCTGCAAAAGATGAAGCTCCTCAAGACATGAACGCTAAATCACCGCAACCTCCAGCTAATGTAGCGCAGCAAGCACCGGACCTCAGCAAGCAACCAAGTGAACAGGAAATACGATGGGATCTTCCACCTTTCCCGTCTAGGCTGAAGAAGAAAGATGATAGCAAGCAACTTTAGAGGTTTCTGGACGTTCTCCGGCAGCTACACATTAACATTCCCTTGATAGAAGCACTAGAGCAGATGTCGGGTTATGTAAAATTTCTCAAGGACATTCTTGCAAATAAAAGAAAGATTGGGGGAAATGAAACAATTGCATTAACATATGAATGTAGTGCGTTGTTCCAAAACAATCTCCCCACTAAAATGAAGGATCCTGGGAGTTTTACATTACCTTGCACAATAGGAGGGAAGATGGTCGGAAATGCGCGTGCGATTTAGGGGCAAGCATAAATCTAATGCCCCTGTCAATTTTTAAGAAGTTGGATATCGGCAACGCAAGACCAACAACTATCACAATACAGTTGGAAGATAGATCAATAAAGCTTCCTGAGGGCAAGATAGAGGATGTTCTCGTTCAAGTGGACAAGTTTATCTTCCCAGAAGACTTTGTCATACTGGTTTACGAAGCGGATAGAGAAAACGCTATCATTTTGGGTCGCCCATTTCTCGAGACAGAGTGAGCACTGATCGATGTGCAAAATGGAGAATTGACCATTAGGGTCGACGATCAGGAAGTAAAATTCAACATACTCAATGCGTTGAAGTACCCAGGTGATACGGAAAATTGCAAATACATTGAGGAACTGCGGGAAGAACCTTGGCACGAACCCCTGAAGGAGCTGAAGGAAGAAGATTTTGACATCTGCACAATGTTGGAGGAGGACTGCACCATAATTCATATTGAATCAAATTTTTAACCACTCAAGTTATCTGAACGGACATCACAACGCATTAAGCCATCTCTGGAAGATCCACCTGTGCTAGAGTTAAAGCTGTTGCCCGTGCACCTTAAGTATGCTTACTTAGGAAGTAATGACATATTACCGGTTATCATTTCAGCATCGCTGAGTAAGGTAAAAGAAGATGCGCTCATACAGATCCTAAAGAGTAACACAAAGGCATTAAGATGGACCTTGGTAGACATTCGAGGAATCAGCCCCTTATATTGTATACACAAGATTCGTTTGGAGGAAGGAAAGACTGGATCAGTAGAAAGGTAATGTCGCTTGAACCCTGTCATGAGGGAGGTCGTGAAAAAGGAAATAGTAAAGTGGCTGGACGCAGGTGTCATCTACCCGATATCTGATAGCAGCTGGGTAAGCCCAGTGCAGTGTGTTCCAAAGAAAGGAGGGATGACAGTCATTCTAATGACAAGAATGAATTAATTCCCACGAGAATGACTACGAGGTGGAGAATTTTTATGGAATATCGCAAGCTGAATTTGGTCACCAAAAAGGACCATTTCCCACTCCCGTTCATTGATCAGATGTTAGACAGACTTGTGGGGAATGAATTCTTCTGTTTTCTTGACGGCTATTCAGGATACAAACAGATAGCAATTGCACCGGAGGACCAAGACAAGACAATCTTCACGTGCCCATTTAGTACGTTTGCATTCAGACGCATGCCATTTGGACTCTGCAATGCGCCAGGCACTTTTCAACGATGCATGATGGCAATATTCTCAGATTACTTGGAGGAGTCAGTCGAGGTATTCATGGATGATTTCTCAGTTTTTGGCAATAATTACGACTCCTATTTATCCAACCTTGAAAAGGTCTTGAAGAGATGCGTGCGTAGCAACAAATTTTGTTTTGAACTGGGAAAAATGCTACTTTATGGTGGAAGAAGGAATAGTTCTGGGTCACAAAATCTCTAAGGCCATTTTGGAAGTTGATCAAGCAAAGATTGACGCAATTTCTAAGTTACCCCTACCAGTGAATGTGAAAACACTTAGGAGCTTTCTAGAACATGTTGGGTTTTATAGAAGATTTATTTGCAACTTCTCCCAGATCGCAAGGCCCCAAGTGCACTACTGGAAGCTGACCGAAAATACAATTTTGATGACGCATGCACTAAAGCACTCAACACATTGAAAGATCCGCTCATCTACGCACCTATTTTGATTGCACCAGATTGGACGCAACCATTTGCGTTGATGTGCGATGCTAGCGGATATGTTGTGGGTGCAGTTTTGAGTCAGCACAAGGACAAGGTATTACATCCTATTTATTATGCAAGTAAAACATTGAATGATGCACAAGAAAACTATACAACCATAGAGAAGGAAATGCTCGCAGTGGTATTTTCACTGGAGAAATTTTGACAATACTTAATCGGAACAAACGTGGTGGTGTATATGGATCACTCTACGATCAAGTACTTGATGACAAAGAAGGATGCAAAACCAAGGCTTATACGGTGGGTGTTTCTACTACAAGAGTTTGACCTAGAGATCAAAGACCGAAGGGCACCGAGAACCAAGTCACGGATCATTTATCAAGATTGGAGAATTGCGAGGTTCAAAGGACAGAAAAAGATATCGAGGAAAGATTCCCTGACGAGCTGCTGATGGCAGTAGACGTTAATATTCCCTTGTATGCGGACATATTGAACTTCATCGTTTGCGGTCAAGTACCAAATGACTACACTTATCAGCAGAAGAAAAAGCAAAGACATGATGCCAAATTTTATTTCTGGGATGACCCATTCCTATATCGATAGGGACCTGATCATATATTACGTCGATGTGTTCCTGAGCACAAAGTCAAGCACATTTTAGAGCTTTTTCGTGAGTCTCCATGTAGAGGACATTTTTGGGGGTAGTGCACCGTAGCAAAGGTCTTACAGTGTGGCTACTTCTAGCCAACATTGTTTAAGGATGCTCATGCCCATGTTGTGCAATGCGATAGATGTCAGAGAACGGGGAATATGTCAAAAAGGAATGAAATTCCACTGACTTCAATCTTAGAAGTGGAATTATTTGATGTTTGGGGAATTGACTTCATGGGCCCATTTCCACCATCCGAAGGTCATCACTATATTCTGATCGTGGTTGACTATGTATCAAAATGGGTTGAGTCCATCGCATGTACCAAGAATGATGCGAACACAGTGGCGAAGTTTTTGAAGAAGAACATTTTTGCTCGATATGGGACACCACGAGCCTTATTCAGCAATGAGGGCTCTCACTTTATCAACCGCATAATTGCCAACCTGTTGACTAAATTCAATGTCAGCCATCAAGTTGTGACTGCGTATCACCCACAGACTAATGAGCAGGCAGAAATTTCTAACAGAGAGATCAAAACTATCTTGGAGAAGGTAGTCAATACTTCCAGGAAGGATTGGTCACCCAAGCTTGATGAAGTACTGTGGGCATACAGGACTGTCTATAAGACACCAATTGGCATGTCCTCATACTCCCTGGTCTTTGGAAAAGCTTCTCATCTGCCGCTCCAGTTGGAACATAAGGCAATGTGGGCAT